>NC_039485.1:12750928-12824427 GCF_003590095.1 Trichoplusia ni
ACCCTTCTTTCTAATCAAAAATATTTTTTTATTAAATTTGACGTCAACTAATGATTCTTACTTAAAAAGAAAAACAATTTTAGAGAGTTCATATCCCAAGGCCTCTCGAGGCCTCTCATTGTCAGCGTCAAACGGGTGGCGGTCTGCATAAATTATATTTCCCACATTAATTATGTCAGTAAGGCATTGAAATCTCACGAAGGTAGTACGAAGATTAAACTCGCTACTGGACCTTGGCGAACGCGTCATATACAATTTATATATTAATTTATTTTAAAATTATTATTTGACCTATTGCCTATGTTGTTAGCACTCACAATAACCGATAATAATTCATAAAAATGTGTATTGTAAACAACTATATAATAAAATACAATCAATTAAAACAATACCAGCGTGTTTACTAAATAACTTTGTAAATACCGACGTCGAGACTAGTCGACCTTAATACAAATGCCTTCTAGATTAGGTTTTTACGCATTTTAATTTATTATATCAATAATTATTTCCTTTAACGCAAATCACATCCTTCCTATCTTGACCTACGTATGTCATATCTGATCTTTGACAACAATCAAAGGTTCTAAACGAAGTACTTCCTATAAGCCCTGTCCTTTTTTCACCTTCAATAGGGCCATGGGCTTTACAGAATGTCGAAGTCATGACGAAATTACTAATACGATAAATACACACATACCTACCTACCTACTAAGTATTCAATCAAAACTCTGGATGCCAAAAAAAACAAATAAGCGAAAATTCAAACAACATTATTTCTAAGTCGAATGTATTTAAAGACGTGTAGCATGCTCATTATTAAGTATTTGTTTTTTTATGATTTTTAAATGTGACCTTTACCCGTGCGTCAATAACGAGGATATCACGACATCTACATTTCTAGAGGTCTTTGATTTGATTTTTTTTAATTTATTTTGCTATTAAACTTAATAAACTTGGGACCAAAACAAACCATTTACATACAGTAAGTACCTAGTAATGTAGTTGAAGCAAATATTAACCATAAAATAACATAACAATTGAAAATAACAATCATATATATTTTGTTGTTGGTCTATTTTTATTGCAGTAGTTTACAACCGGATTAAAATGATTGTTGTCACGATTATTGTTTAACCAAACAAAGTTAACATACATTAACATAACAGAAGCGATTTATACCTACGCTTAATCCGGATCAATCATTGGTTTTATACGAACGAATAATTTATTAGTAATAAAAAGAGGATTCAACAAAATAAGAAGAAATAAATTAACTTAATATACTCATTAATGTGAATTGTCGGTCTTTAAATAGATTTAGGATCAAATGGAGTAACAAAAAAGTATAAATACTGGCTATAAGCGCCTTAACGAAACTAGTTATATTTGGGGCATTTTGAAAAAGAAAACGATGTTTAATTAAAGTCCACTTTGTCAAGATTAGAAAAAAGAACACGACGAAAAGAAACCCATAGATTTTTATGTAATTTTTATTGAACCTATGAAACAGTTATATTTTAATTATGTTATAAGCTTGCTATTTGATTGCTATTTATCTGACTTTACCTTTAAGTTTTACATGGCGGACTGCATTTGATTGTATTGATAAACACGATTGATTAATCACAAAGTGTTCTAGTCTAGGAGTTGCAGTAGGTTAATTATTTTTTATTGTTGTTGTTAAGCAATATTTTAATAATGGCTAAAATATCTGTAAGTATACAAAAAATGTAGTCTTTACTCATTAATATTCAATGCAATATTCATTCCAACATGCTACTCGACCAGATTTTTTTCAAGAGATTCTGATTTATTTATGTCAGTATTGTAGCTGTCGGAAAGATATATAGCATATATATAGCGTAAGTATGTAGCCTATCTTCTTCAATACCAGAGACGTAGGTAGGTAGGAATGTTCAGTTGTCCTAAAAATGAGTCTTTCGTATCTTTAAGTTTAAAACGACATGATGATTAAGCGACCTGGGCAACCGCTATCTTTTATATTAAAGCAATACTTTTGCGTATATAGGTATTTAGCAATACAATAAGCAATCGTATATAATTAGCTATGTTAAAAACACACCAACACAATAAAATACATTACATTAGCAGGCTACAATTAGCTCACTGCAAAACGCTAGCTACATAATTATCAGCAGGTATCATTTAAAAATAAAAGAGGACCAATGCTTGTGATTGATATCCAGTGTTATGTTCTATCAATTTTACGCTGCATTTTTTAATGTCTTAGTAGATAAAAAGACAAGGTGCTGTCTGATTTAATATAGAATATAATTATATCTTATTCAATATTAGAACTATTGGCCTTATAAGGAATAGAACCCATAAGCCCTATTAAATAATAGGTACATGCAAGCAGGATGCTACAAGTCAAGGAAAAATATAGGCACCTATGTTATTCTTATTCAATCAGTTGCCAGTCGCAACAAAGTTGTATTGCTAATATAAGATTTTTTGCACTGCGTTATCATCAATAAATGATTTCATAATAGACCATTTTCAATCATCAAACGCGATTTCCTAGAACAACAGGACAGCTTTTGAATAGAGAAAAACCTTCATTTTGCAACGATAACGCATAAATACTCCAAAAACGTCAAAACGTCTCATACGTAGGTGTAATTGGATTTTAAAGCAAATACACGTATAGATGTACTATAACTATAAATCATCATTCTATCCTCTGCCACCCATTCCCTAGATGAACATTGTGAAAATCAACTAAAAACATAAGGCATAATAAAACTTGTTTCAATGATAAATAACGCTTACGTAGCCTAAAACAATCTCAGTGAAAGAAGAATTATTTTTAATTGACAGCAACATAATAATTGTTGAACATAATTAATAACTTGATTTTGTGAAATACAGATAGTATATATTATGTTAAGGATTCTTGATATTTAGTAATTTTTTTATCGATTTAAGCTCCTGCCATAGACTCTCAACACAACAACACTAGACCCGTTGACACTTTTTGACATTTGAACGAATGACTGACATTAGTGACAGTCGCTATTCGAAATCTCATTCACGGTTGTCTGTACCGTTTTGTTCCTGAAGAAATGTATTGACTATTTTCGAAACGTAAAATTATTACGATTGAATACGTTTATAGATTGAAATAGAAGTTGTCATTCCTATTTAGAGATCTGATAGCTTTTAATTTAATGTTTCGTGTTTATTAAGCAGGTGTATTTGTATGTGACGACGTTATTTTTAAAGCACTGAAATAATGAATTTGTTTCTGAGTTCCGTGTCATTTATTTTGTATTTGGTGGCAGTATGTCAAGCTTCAGGAACAGATATTGCGCTGGACGCAAAAGCAACACTTCTACATCGGATAGACAGCTTAAATCTGCTAATTTATACCTGTCTTTTAACTCTGACTGTGTTAACTATATGGGTATTTAAACATCGCCGTGTGAGCTGGCTCCATGAAACAGGACTCGCTGTTATATATGGTAAATATTGTATTCAAAGCGTAATTACTTTAAAATGACTGTTTGGTCATGTGATCATCTAACAATTGATGTTCAAGACCTTGACGGAAATTTCTACCTATGCACGCACTATACAGCCGTTACTAAAAAACTGTGTTAGGTTCTGTATTTGTTATCTGTAAACAAAACCAATCAAGATAACCTGTTGACCCTGGTGTTATAATTAAAGTCACAGTACATTAGTCATTAAATTTCCCAATATTATGACAATAAGTATGCCTTTGAAAATCGGATGTCAAAATTAACACAAAATATGAAAACTTGTTTAGAAAAGCCTTGTTTTGAAAACAAAATATTTCAAATCATAACAATATAACATTTCAAACAAGATGTGAAGTTTACTGGTTTGCAGTTTCTAGTTTTGTTTACATAACATTTTAATTGTGCATTCATCCATTGAAAAGTCAGTTATGTAGATGTATTTGCTGTGGCCTCTAGTTATTCTTCCTATATAAAAAAGAACATACAACTCCTTGCATACAATAAAAAAAAACATACAAGAAGGAGGTTGTATGTGAACTGTTTCAATTTAAAAATACAACTAGTTTTTTTTCTACCAGGTTTAATAGTAGGGGCAATAATTCGCTATGCGGGCAGTACAAACCAAGTTACGTACATCAATGTGCATCCAGCACCAGAGACAAAGTACAACCTGTCTGTTCCACCAGACATGTTACGTCTGCACTTCCCGGACAAGATGCAGGTGTCATCTGGAGGTAAGTTATTTCATAATAATTTTAATACTGTAACGTTTTTTAGAACAGAAAATTCAAAGCGTTTATTGTCAGCTTTAACTACTTGCTAGAACCAGGGGAAAGGGTCCCAAATTCTTTAGAATTTTAGTGTATAACATTCTTCAATATCTTTTCAAAAGCAAAACTGAATCTGGAGTTTAATGGGATGAATATTTATGTATCTATTTGGTGCCCGATATTAAATAAAACAACTGCTGTTTCTTGACACTAGACCAGACAAAATTTGCTTAGTGAAAACTATGGATTACATACTTGTGTAATAAACAACATCAGATATCTTATCACTAACATTCTTTAATTACCAAAATATAAAGAGCTTATTAACAAAAATATCATTATTATCCATTATAAAACATTGATTCATTCAAAATTATTCACTTATCTTATAAGGAATATCAAGAATACAGTCTGCTTCATTGAATATTTTTTATTTGTTTTTTTTTATGAGTACAAACAAGTTATTGGACCATCAGTATGGCCTTGTTTTTTTTTAATGAATTCTATTTATAACTAGACCGTCAGAATGTTATTTAATTTATTAGGAACTGAATTTTATAATATGCAAACAAATTTCAGAAATGGTTCATAGTTAATTTTCGTGGGAATGATCAATATGTTCAGTACATTATAATCATTGGACCTATGGTGAAAGGTTTAAAATCATAATTTTGGGATATCATAGCAAATTTATAAGTACATTTGCTAGACAAGAAACTAATTAAAGAATTATGATTTTCTTTCTGAGTAGAATACTTTTACATCTAATAAGAAATCTCATAAGAATATCATACATCTATGAAATAAAAAAATCATGTTTATTTCCAATCTAGGTATGAGAAATTTATTTTCTTTACAGATGCTCCAGTGCCTAACAAGACTTATGCCTATAGCTTTAGAGGTGAAATAGTGAATGTGGAACAAAATGAGATAGATCTGAAAGCTACATTTGATCCTGAGATATTTTTCAATATAATTTTACCACCTATTATATTCCATGCTGGATATTGCCTGAAAAGGGTAAGTCCGTCAGAAATATAATTTATTTGCAAATTAGAATATTTGTTTTCTCTTTTTCATTAAAAAAACGACTCCTGCATTGAGGAACTTGTGTCGCGGGGTTTTCACAATCAATCAAGTTACATGCCCAAAGACGCCCAGTCTCACGACAAGCATTCATGAATCGATGTGGGAATCGAACCCTCGAAGGGTCGCGCTCAGTGGGGTTTGGCGTAGTGACCTCAACCACCATAATAATAAATGAGAAATTCATATTGAATTTTAATAAAACCTCCTTGCCTAAAAAAAAATCACCAACCATCACAAATTAAAATTCATATTTTCACAAATTAAAAGTCACTAAAATAATTATACTTTGCTATTTTTTTAATGACACACTTATATTACATGAATACTATTTTGAACTGTACCTACACTGTCATTGTTCATGGTCATGAATTTATATGACATTATAAAAATGGAATGAGCTAATTATTTTTTTGCAGAAATATTTCTTCCGCAACCTTGGCGCCATATTAACATTTGCGATGGTCGGCACAGCGCTATCTGCGCTGGTGATCGGAGCCCTTATGTACGGCTGTGTGCAACTGATGCCGGAGTCCCTAGCCACAAGTTTCACCTTCCTAGATACCCTGTACTTTGGTGCTCTCATCTCGCCGACCGATCCCCTGACAGTACTCGCCATCTTCTCACAATTAAAGGTAAAATGCATTTATTTATAGATAAATAATGATCCAATTATATGTCTCGTTCGCGCAGCCTAGTAAACATTCTGTAGTATCAAGTTTCTATGTAATGCAATATGTAGGTGTGTTGCAATAATGCAATGAAAATATTTGAATCCAACAACTGTTATTAGGTAACGTTTGAACGCGTGCACATTGATTTTAATGCCGCGAATTTTGCATGGTTGTACGATAGGGATGATGACTGGGTATAAAAAGAAAAATCTCTTTAGCCCCTCAGTTAGATAATTGAAAAGTATGAGACACGTATTTTTTCCTTTTTCAGAAAAACTAGATTAGACAAATATTAACTGCTTTAAAGTTTAGGAGAGGAGGCTTGTGACGTAACGATAGAGTAAAATTTAAACTCAATCGTGACGTCACGCGTAAGTTTCATTCACAAATTCAAATTGTCATCATCCCTATTGTTTTCAAGTCCCGCAAATCGGTTTTTACTAATTATTTCCTTAAGTACGTTCGTGTCTTGTTGATTAGATTGTTTTGAAGTAAGATAACTCAGGACATGTTTTGTTTTTAGTAGTTTATCGGTTTAATAACCGTCGTATGTCGAACTATTTCCGATAATTTATCTACCTCGATAATATTAATTGTGCACCTAATGGATACACACTCTTATCCACGTGCGTTTGCTTTATCAGTTACGACTCTTACTCATATTTTCACGTGATACACTACACACTTTGCATTTAACACTATCTATTGTATTATTTGTATTTTATGACAAAGCTATTTAAATTATTCTTCGCCATCGAAATGGAAAATTTCACAAACTACTTCAATTTGTATTTTTTTATATGATTGCTAACTTCGGACTAGAAGAACCGATTCTGTTGATTCTTATAACCTGCTATTAGTGCTATAGCTTTCATTTGGGGGTTGTATGTTATTAAATCTAATTTTAAAGAGATACCTATTTTGTGCATGCAACACGTCACGCAGTGGTTAGGTAGTAATTAATTAATAAATCCTCCAATCCGAAACACACCGAACAAGTGATAGATTAGATCACAAACTTATGCTGTCACATGTGATTTTTTTATATTCACCAATATACTTTACTATAGACGCACGAAGGAAATAAACCCATAATTTATATAAAAAAAAAACATATCATTTGACTGGTAATTCCATAGAGCGGTCATTAAATCCTTGTTAAAACTATCAGATCTGCTGATTCACGTATGTATTTAGCAATGTGTCGTATTGTCACGCGATCAGAAATATGTCAATATTGTTACAGGTGGATGTGAATTTGTATGCAATGATATTCGGCGAAAGTGTCCTCAATGATGCGGTGGCTTTAGTACTTAGCGGGTAACTATGTTTGCCATTCTCATTATCACTTAATTTAACCCAATACTATGCAATAGGAAACTGTCGTTAGATGATGACAAATCAGTATTTAAAGAATAAAGCCGAATAATATCACCCTGTAGATATATCAACAGGTCATTGTCCTTGAAAGACAACTCCTATCTACAGGTTGATGTTATTAAATATTAATAAAATAATCATCATTTTCATAACTCCTCGAATTACTTTAAAAGTTTGAACCTCAAAGTAATAACAGTTTTATTTGTTTAAGTAATTAGCATACTTATCGAGCGACCGTCAAATTATGTAGCAGATGTTTTATGTAAAGCGAGACGGCATTTAACCTCCCTTCGTTTTTACTTCAGTAGATATCAATACCATGCCGTTGTATAACCAGTGTAGCTTTAGCTGTCTACATCTTTTGAATGAGCAAAGCATTTTTCTTGTCCAATAACATATGTTTTTCTTCTCACACTCATCGTTTTTAGTTTTACATAATTATGTGATATTTATTCTTTTGTTGAATTCCAGAGCCATTCAAAACTACGAGCTGAGATACTCGAATGATGGCGGGTTTGAGATCACCGCGTTCCTCGGAGCGATTGGAGATTTTATTGGGATCTTCAGTTTGTCACTGCTCGTTGGTGCTCTAATTGGATGTTTAACGGCTTTGATATCCTTTTTAATAACAAACATAACTCGTAGGTTTGGTAAACTATTTTAGTACATATACAGCATTTTTTGTTTAGTTTAGTTTTATAAGAAAGAGATTTTTGCTAAAGAAAACAAAAACAAACAATTATAAATGGGACCTGAAATCGCCTGAAATTTTATCCATAGTATTTCTGCGCAGTAATGCTACCGTATCCAACAACACACACAGTGTTTAGAATGCAAAACTATCGTCAAGCATGCACTTGTACTTGGCGCATTAGTATCGATGAATTCTATCTATTCTAAAAGCATAACATTTACCTGTAGATACGTTTCGTAATTTTCCTCGTGTCCTTACCTAACCCATCTCAAAATGACGTCACAGCCATATAACGTAATTATCATGTCATTCAAGTCGTAAATATCTATTAAGGTAAAGGTCACGCTTCTAATGTTAGTGGTTATTGGACGACATACCGGCCAACAGACTTCGGTACTTTATACCTTGTTAAATTAAGAACTTGTATTTCTTTCGGTTTTTGTATTTATGGGTTTCAATACTCCGATTATGACCAGCAGATAGCGCTCCTAAATCGAGTGTTTTTTTTTTTATTCATGACTTCAACACTAGAATTCGATAAATGCTTTCTACCTCAATATATAAAAGCCCAAAGCGGGGACAATTATCGGGTCGATATTATACAAGCGTATCACACATTTATCATTTACAAGTTAAATATTATACTTAACGATCCACGTGGTAGTAGAATGTGACAGTTGTCTTGTTGAATGTTTATGTCAATAGCCATTATTGTTGGAATGGAAATTAATTGTTTCAAATATTTGAAACATCGGGGAAATATTAGTTACGTTATACTGTGCATATATTTTCAATTTTTCATATGCACATAAACTGGTTTAGTATTTTTAGGAACAGTTTCCGTATATCTAAAACCTTTTTATGACAGCAATTTCCTTTTCGTAACCGGTTCTGTATATCCTATGTTAAAGACACCGAATATAAACCGGAAAAGACCTCTTTGAGTGACAGAGATTTGAATATTACGATTATTTTTTTAACTTTATCACAATAATTGAATGACGAATGTTTTCAATAATTCCTTAACCTATATACACATGACGAAGTTCACTCACGTTCGAGAGTGGCCGCTCCTCGAGTCAGCGCTCTTCGTGCTGACTTCGTACGCTGCCTTCCTTATTGCTGAAGTCTGCGAGCTAACAGGTAATGTACCTTTCATTATTTATTACTTCGAGTGCCCTGCAGTGCTACTCGATTTCAAAAGTAGACTGTGTGAACTCAACTATTGATAGTGTATACTGTCCGGCACACCATCTCCAACTGTCCTTGGTTGAAGATAGTCTTTATTCCCGGACCATTATGTTTACCATAATGGTTAACGGTACGTAAAATTGTTATTTTGCTTTCAATGTTAGGAAAATATTAAAACAGTACTGACTTATTGCCAAGGAAACTAGTTCACTAGATTGACCCATGTAATAAAGATAATCGTTTAATTATATAATAAACGGGGTATGAAAAAACGGACCAAAAAAAATACTACTCTGCCTCATCGCTTCGCTAGACAAGATTACAGTTAGAGACATTTTATATTTAGGACATCCTGTGGGTCTATTCAATAATAATAGCGATGTCATTATAGACACATTTCCTTTCAATGGTTTACTTTACTAAAGCGGTCTACGGTCATTGACATTGCGAGTACTCAGTGGTTTATAAACCTAGAAAGCCTACTATGCTATATTTAGCTTTATATAGGGTAATAGAAAGTATTATTAACTTTTTGAACTTGTGACCATATTGTACAAACCTCAATTGTTATTTTTCTTAATTATTGGTATATTAAGTTTGAATAATTAAAGAAAAAACATTTATATAAAACAAAACCGATCAATCGACTTCATATAAAAAACAAATGAGCTGAACTAGAAGAAATTTTATTTGACATTTGTTAAATGTCATCAAATTTGCTAGATTTCAAGTTAATGAAAAAATAATCAACAGAATCGCATCCCTTTCTGAATTCTGTTGAAAATTGATCAGTCTTTCATGCCCTCCATCAGACTTCATACTTCATAGTTGGGTAAGGAAAAAATCTATTAAAATATGTTATTAATAACTTAATTCTGCTTTCCCCAGGTGTGGTAGCGGTATTATTCTGCGGTATATGCCAGGCGCACTACACTTACAACAATCTCTCGTCGGACTCCCGGAACCGCACGAAGCAACTCTTCGAACTGCTCAACTTCCTGGCTGAGAACTTCATCTTTACGTACATCGGCGTGTCAATGTTCACCTTCCCTAAGCATCACTTTGACCCGTGGTTTATCATAGCTGGTTTTGTATCCTTTTTTAATTGTCGTTGGTTTAGGAACTATTTATTCGTAGCTCATTAAATATTTTTTATTAACTTACTGGTTACGCTTGTAAAAAATACAACCCGTAGAGCCCATTTGGGTTGAAGTCCGCCGGGGCAGCGGGTTATCTGTTAGGGTTACCGTGGCCCCGGTAGACGAAGGGCGTAGGAGGACATGGGCAGGTTTTGTCAGTAGAAGTCTGACACTCCCTTCCGCTCAACCTAAAGTGGAAGGAGTCCGTTAACGAAGTATCGGAAAAAGAATAACTATATTTTAGAACATTTTAGTTCCTGCAAAAATAGTGGCTTCCAGTTTAAACATTATTCGCCTAATTACCTTATCGCCCTAGTAAAATCTGTACCATGTGAAATAATAGTCGTTGCCTAAATAAATCCGCTCAATTTAAAAACGTTCAGTTAGATATGATTGTGGTCGACGGCAAACGATGTTGAGCAGTTGATCTATTATTATCCTTTTATAGCAACACTGTAAGTGGGCCATAAAAACTATTTGCTGTCAGTTTAATATTGAGCTCATTCGATGGTTTATTGCATACATCAGTGTATATAAGTAGACATGTCGTAAAGAACGCACAGTAAATGCATTAAAATCAGTTTTGTAACACCACGTTTAGATTGAAACCAAAACTATTTTGTAATAAAAAAGGAACAAAAGCGAAGAAAAAGTCAAATTGAACTCTTAACAGAAAGAAATAAAGTTTATATTTCTAAAAACAATACCTTAGTACGTGTATTTCAAAATGAAATATTCTTCTTTGCATAATATTCCTTAGCTATAAACAGGTAACATCAACACTCGGTCGCGCCGTCAACATCTACCCGCTCTCGTTCCTCCTCAACCTAGGACGCAACCCACCGATACCCATGAACTTCCAACACATGCTATTCTTCTCAGGTAATCTTAAACATAATAATTTTTTCCTTTAAGATAACTTGCATAGATATGTTGCGTACTTGCTTCTAAATATGTCTGCATGGTGAAACTAGGTTAAGGATTCGAAAGATCATTTCACTTAAATGATTTTTAAATAGGCGACTTCTCTATTCATTAACAATAATGAACTAATATTGTCTACTAATATGTTGCCTTAATATGGCTAACGTTGAGCAAGCTTCCTATTTTGTCTTAATTTTAGAAAACAATGGCCTAGTTTGTTTTACATATTCAATGACATTTTATTCTATCTAAACCAGGCTAAAGTTGAGTAAACTTTTCCACAGCACCTACCTTCTTATGTTTCCATAAATATAATTTTCGTATAATATCATCATAATTGTAACAAACCCTTTCGTTCGTTTGTCCAGGTCTGCGTGGAGCGATGTCATTTGCTCTAGCCATCCGCAACACGGTATCGGAAGCGCGGCAAGCTATGCTGACGACCACATCTCTGATAGTCATAGCGACCGTCGTGCTGCAGGGAGGCGCCGCTACACACGCGCTTGCATATCTACGTATACCTACTGGGTATGTGTTATTACAACATGTATTTTTCTTTGCAACACGTCTAAGGCTATATATGACGTCTTCCTTAAGACAACAATCCATCGGCTGCTGGACATGGGCTTCGTCCGAGCCAGCTACCTTTTTAGGTCGTTAGTTGTGACGCCAGAAACAGAAATACATCAACTGTTAAAAAATCAATGGTTTATAATATGGTAACAGACGGATAGACAGCATTGCCGCTGAAAGTAGGGTTCTGTTTTTACCCTGCGGGTACAGAATCCTGAAAAGCAGCTACTCTATGCTGCTACCGTCTAAATACAAAACTAATAAGTTGCATTAAATTTACAGGGAAGGAGGAAACGATGAGAGCGATGCGCTTCCCTACAGAGATGTCAGAAGTGTACGTTACTTATCCATTTGTAAATACTTACTGTAAGATTCACTTTGGGTTGCATAACAATTACCAATTGGAACACTTAGTATTGTAGAGCTACACCTTTTTCTACTAGAAGTAGATACGATCATTCACTTTCTCTCAATTCAATCAATGACGCTTACATTTACATTCATTTGTTTTTGTTATTCGAAATTGAAAGTTTTTTTTAATATTATTATGCAGCAAGCAAAGGGAATAAACAGTTTTTTTTAATTATATGTAGTTGAAGGAGTATCTACGTCTCAGCTTATTGTTATTTTCTATTAACCTTAAGTGTTGCCTTCCTTCGTATCTTCTTTATTTTCGTTGCTGCTTTCAGTGTGCCTAATTTTTTCACTGTCTTTAATGATCTTTTACGATTTTTTTCTATTGTTTCTTATAACTTACCTGCCTAAACACTTTGTTGATACATAGATTAAGTAATTTTGATTCTATAAAAGAATAATTCAGTGAAATTAAAATATCCCTGTTCCAATCATGATTAATAAAGAATTTACGACGTTTTCATTGCTATTATACAAAATATTACTTAGCAAATATTTTAAATCATAAAGCAGCCTATAATATAGTTTATCACGTATAAGCACAATAACGCTAAAAAGTGAACTTTATTGCTAGTAATATTTTGTATGAAAGAGTTCATACATACCGAAACGTCATTAAACCTGCACTGTAGGCAGTCGGGCACGCACGTAATATTGGTTTGTACATAAGGCACGTTGGAAGCGTGTGGTACAGCAAGCATGTGATTAATAAGACATTATTGTGGCAGCTCTACCAGGCCACGGACGTTGCTGGATCGGTACGTATACATAGCGCTATGTTTGCACATTAATGGAGCTTTGGATGTCATACATCGCGCTTTCTATCGCCTCGTGCCTGGTTTCTTAATCTTATGTCGCGACCTGCCTGTTTCAGCAAAATTTTTACTTCTTCATATTTAATCGGATTTGTTCGATTTTTCTATGGCATGTTCTGCGACAGCCAGGTGTAGAAACTGTGTTTTAAATGTAAACCTTCTTCAAAGTTATACTTGCTAGCAGAACACTTCTTACCCATACCATCTTTAGCTGTTTATTCGGTTAGCAATTTGTTTCTTGAAGAAGGTTTATCTTCGATGGTCTCACATATTCATTCGATATTACATGGATTTTTAAGTTTATTTATGTGTCTATAGGTCATAAAATTGATGGTCTTACTGTATAATTACAAATATTACTTCACATACTTTCAAAACATGTGTAAAATTCTATAGAGCTCTGTTATTCTATCAGTACTATTGTAATTTTACAGTGTTACCATACTTCGTCATGAATTTCCCTTAAGCAAAGGCTCTATTGTTCTGGCCTTGCGTTTCATTAACAAGTTGTTTTGTTGTTCAGCCCGCTGACATAGGTTTCGGCCTCCGTAACATGGACTCATCGCAACCGGCCAGTTGCGACAGGGCAACAGTAAGACTAATAAATACATGCACGCATTACGAACTGCACGAGTCTTACTTATATTATACTAACCAATTGACGGGTTTAACACACATTGTTTGTCATCACACACATTTATTACTAACACATATTTAACCAATAACACAATTAAACCTTATGCAAATATTTATGTAGGGGGGTTTCGTAACTGGCAATGAGTTAAAATAAAGTACAATCGATCTTTCAAATAACTTTTCTTCATACACTTTTTCAATAGAATATTGGCACTAATGTGGAAAGTAAAAATACAAAGAGTATGAAATAAATGTAGTCTTGTGTGCATGATAATTACTTTTACTTTATGGCTTTGTTTGGTTTTCTTTTAATATATAGAGAGGCCGCATGGTAGTTAAGTGGGCTAATGGCGCGAAGGAAGTGATTATGCCTTGGGGACTAAACGGTATCGAAGTATGTAAACTATTTTAACTATATTATTATTTAAGTATGTAGAATTTAATGATTTACCACTCACATGCATGAAATACATGAGCATCGTGCAAATAACATCCATGCATGTTATTGGTCAATGTAAATATACTCTAATACTAAATACTAATCTTTTCTAGGATAAAGGGGAACTGCGTTTTGGTCATAATACTGATTTTTTTTTAACAATAACTTGTTAGTGCAGTAGTATCTCATTTATCCAAGATTTGATGATGTAATGTGTAATAATAAGACTATACACACTTTTGTTTGCAAAATAACACAAAATCTATCTTTTATTTTTGTTTGAGTTTTTTGATACCGGAGATTTATGTTATTTTTTGTCACACAATGTTTAATGTTTGAGTGTATTTTCTTTATGTATTATATTTACAAAATATTTTGATAGTGTTTAAAAATAAGTAAGTATTTATTTATTTTTTGTTGAATAAATTAGCTTTCAAATATTTATTTCACCTATAAAACCCAATCTCAGAAATATAATTTAGACATTTGCGTAGGCTTGAAACTACAAATAAGTATACAGTCCCATTTACTGTGGTTCATCCCACGAATAGTCTATTCTTAAACCATTTTATTTTTGAAGAAATCTGATGTTTTTTTTTGTTATAATATAAATGCAACACACAAATTATCCCTCAATTGTGTAACATACTTAATTAACTTCAGGAAGAGTAATTGATTTATCTATTGACATCAGGATACGCCCCGCGACCGCGGCGACGGTGTCAGCGGCCAGAAGGCTCGTCTAGCGCGGCTGTGGGGAGCGGTTGACTCCAAACTTCTGAAACCGCTACTCACGCACGCGCGCCCACCCCTCACTGAGACACTACCAGCGTTCCTGAGGCCCTTAGCAAGAGTGCTCACAACTACACATCAGTATACCCAAGGGGTAAGTAAGATATGACTTTTTGTTTTCTATGTAGTAAATAGGCTTTGTGTAATTTTTAAGCATAAGAACATATGTGGGTATTTCACTTAAAAGAACGAATAAGTTCATTAGATTGGTTTTCAAAGGCTTTGTGTAATTTTTAAGCATAAGAACATATGTGGGTATTTCACTTAAAAGAACGAATAAGTTCATTAGATTGGTTTTCAAAAAATATCGGATACTTTTTTCCTATTATCGCGTAAACGAAAAATTAAGGTGATACAGTAAGTTGAATTCTCATGTAACGTCACTTATAAGTACACTTTTTACCTTACAGGTGACCTTTTTAACCCACTCTTCCATGCCTTACGTTTCACTTTTTTTTTACGTTTTATCTTCGTTTTACAGTCAAATGTCCTGTTAAAACTTTTAACACATACACATAGGATATTTTTTTTTAGGGTGTCAACCGTTTAAACTCTTAATTCCGCAGGCATATTAAACCATTCAGCACTAATAGATAATTGATTTCTACCTAACGTATTTTATGCTCCTACAGGATAACAGTTTGCGCAGGACCGACTCAGATTCAGATCTGTGCATTGACGATCAACATGCAGTTCCTACGAGCATTGACCCGCAGGTAATGTCGCATACTGATTACATCAAAATCTGAGTGCCAGTCACGTTGTTTGCGGCTCCTACAGTGTACCTACTTAGCTAAATATGCGGATAATGACGACAGCAACAGAATGTTCCTTGTTTTGTATTATTAACTTGTATAATTCTTATATTTTTTACAAAGGTTGTTATTGATATGAATTATAATTTAACTATTTTTATTTGGTTGTTCCTATTAATATTAAGTATATACAAAATATATTATCTACATTTAGTTTATGTACTTTTACATTATTTGTTTATCATATATTTCCTTTTGTTTTGGTTGCAGCTATCGATTAACGTTCGGAATGGATATGGGCATGTTTGAGCTTTGTAGCGTTAGTGATCCACGGCTGTGATATGAAATTTGCTCTAATAGCATAAAGAAAAATTTATAATTAATAGGAAATTCCTTTTTAATTATTGCACGCAGCAATTATGGCCAGGACTGGTGGACACGAGGATTTCTGTCGAAGGTATTACTGGGAGTAACATCTAAATGATATTTGTATGTGACAACATTTGATGTACCAAATTTGAAAAGGAAATGTGCCACAATTTTGTATAATAAGGCGTACGTCTTCGTCTGTGGAAAACAACATTTTAAGTGTTCATTTATTTTATCATTCATATAAAGAAGATTCTTGTGTAATCCATATAACAAACAAGATTGTAGACGTAATTCAATGTTATGAACAGTTAAAACGTTGTTACTAATGTTGTTATTACCAGTGTGTGCTTAAGTCATAATGTTAATGCAAATTTCTTATCTGAATTTAAATTAATATTTTAATGTGATATGATTAAAGAATGTAAGATCTGATCATAATGACAGTAATTACGAATCCATAGCTGCAATGCAAATAATTTTAAGGGTGTAGAATGTACGGGAGTCGTATACAAAGCACTCCCGATTTAGGTAACGCAATTTTTAATTTACACATTTGTAGCAAGATTTTTCATTAATTCCTTACATCTTCTGCCAGCGAATGGAAAACCTCCATTTTAGTATTTGTTGGGAGAAAATCTATCTCTCTTTGACTATTTATGTACCTTGATACCATCGTGCTGGCTAGAAAGCAAAAGTATTTTGTTTAACAGTATCTGGGACAAGTAAAAGCAGTAAAACCCGATAAATCCTATATCGAATTACTGAGTGAAAGTTTTCTCTTATAATTAAAAACTAGTACCTCCCATATTTGAGATTCTGCTACACCTAACTTCGCTTGCGCTTCAGCAATATGAATTGGCACTTCTATGAGCTCACCTCCACAATCTAGTCTCTTGTCTTGTACCTACTTTTGAGTATTATTTCATGGTCCATTAAACACATAATCGATTTATTTTATCGATTTGTTATTATCAATCGGGCAGTTATATGTTAAGTTGCTGGTAAAGGGTTATAGTTTGGTAAATTGCTTGTTTTTGTTTGACTTGTTTTAGTTATTGACAAAGTGAAATTATTACTTGTAAAATGGTTTTAAAAACCTTATTTTTATATTAAATCCTTGATTACAATGAAGAGGTACAACTTAATTTCCAATGTTCGTGTTTCCTTGCATTTCGTCTTTCAACTATAGAACCTGTGTATATAACCTTATTATAATAATAGTTCTCTTATTAGCCTGATGACATGAAAATAAATAGACATTACGAATTAAAATTAATTTGATCTCATTGTCAAGATAATATTTTGAAGAATTTCATAAGTATTTTTCAAAAGTTTACACTTAATGTTAATATATCTTCATTAGTTGTTTTGTGAAAAATAAATATGCTTGGTTTAAAAAACTTAGCAAATTGAATTCTTTATGTGTAATAAAATCAGAATTTGATATTGGATTTTCATTTTGTTATTTCCCCTTGAACAAAAATGTCAGTTTTGCACATAATAAGGACATGGTCAGTATTTAGTATTTTAGTAGTTTTGGGGTCAAAATTACTGAGACAGGTTCAATACAACAATAGAACTTCAATGAAATACATATCTCTTATAACATAAAATGGAATTTCATGATTATGCTTAATTTATTGTCAATATTAAGATTACAAAGTAAGAAAAATATATATATTAATTATGTATTTCAAGAACGAGTTTCTTCTCCCATTTGTTTCTTAAGAGTTCTTCTTATTTCTTCTGTGATTTGAAATTTTGGGCCATGTCCAGGAACAATCCAATCTGCTGTATCTGCTACTTTAGACCTGTTCTTCATTTGTTGTACTGGATCCTCACTACCAGCTTCTAACCATAAGCTTGGATTATCTATATCTTCAAATCTTTCAAAGAGGTCTCCTGAAAATATCAAGTAGTATTTAACATGTAAAAAACGTTTTTTTTTTCTTTTAATTGGTAAAGCAGCCAGTACAAACCTGCAATAGCTACAGTTACATCATCTGTAGTTTTAACTATAACAGTGACATCAGAAAGTGTGTGCCCAGGTGTAGGTATCACTTTTATATTGTCATCAATTTTATATTCCTCTCCTGAAATATGAAATTTTAATATTAGGTAAGTACTAAAATGCTACACAGTATGAAACAAATAATATTTCATGAAGAAAAATTGAGGAAGTGAAGAAACTGTTACTAAGAGTCCAGCTCTTACAGGAATGTTTTTTTTAACTGTAGGTACAGTTTCTAGCTAAGCTTTGCCCACCTTTGTCAAATGGATGTGTGTAATATTCATCTTGAAAAGAGACACTGAAGCCAACTATGTGTTTTGCCTTCAAGAACAGATTATTATTCCCTATATGATCTGAGTGACCATGAGTGGAAATAACGTAATTTATGTTTTCCGGTCTAATATTATGCGCTTCCAAAGCTGCAAAGTAAGTAATAACAAAATTAAAATAAACTTCAAGCTGTACAAAAAATAAGATATACAGTAAAAAAGTAAGTACCGCTAATAATTTTCTGTGAATCCCAGGCTGTCATGGTATCTACAATAACGTTATGATCTCCTTTGATTAATGTACAGCTGCAGTTCGCAGACATCTGATCTTTACCGGTCATTACCGAATAACCATCATATAGAACTTTTACTTCGCACATATTGACCGTTAATTTTTCCAGAACTTTGTTTCAGCAGTTTAAGCCTGAAAAACTTTTGACTTTATTCACAATTCAATAATTTCATGAACATAAGCATATACTTGTTTACATTCTAAGAGTACCTAAACAAGTTCGAATGTCATTATGACCAAACAAGAAGAATTCTATATGTAAGTGACTGGGAATCAAACTGGGAAGAGATTAGCAGATATAATTTCAGTGTAAGAATGTGTCAGAAAAGGACAAATAATTTCATCCTTACAACGGTTGCGCATTACAGAAATACCCCTGAAACCTCAAGATGACGTTGACATTTTCGTCTCGTAACGTCAGCTGCTCCGACAAAATGTAAACAACCGGCAGATATTGGATTTTTTAGACTCGTCGAATTTGGTTAGTATCTTATTTATTTTAAGATAAATATGAAGAAAACTCTAATATAACTTGTTCCTTTACCAAACAATACTCAATATGTTTAAAAGCGTAGACTTCAACATTATTTCTAAACTATAAGCTCATCTATGATCTATCCCTGTCTCCCTCCTCAGCTGTCTTTGCCGGTTATTTTTAGGTTAAATTCTAAAATAAATTGAAGAAAGCTGCTGTGGTACATACTTTTCTATGTAGGTTATTTTAAAATTTTATCGTGCGCCAAACATTTCGTTATTCATGAAAATTGCGCATTTGGATAATTATTAAACCCGTGTCGCCTAATTATATGCAGTTTCTTTGTATGCTCATTGTTTACTCAGGGTTATGAAACAATAGAGTGGATCTCTGTCGCCTCGGGAGCGCCAGTCTTTGTGAACCATGTCAGGCGATGTGCAGCCAAGAAAACGTAAAGATAAGAAAAAGAAAAAAGGTAAGGAATAAGAGTAAAATTGTTGGACATGATGTGAATACAAATGAGGCTTTATATCATGATTAAATTGTGTTATAGATGATTTAGGTGTAGAAGAACCTCGTGGGACGGAGGCGGCGCTCGGCGAAGGCGATGTCTTCATGCACTCTTACCACGACCATGGCACCGGAGGACACTGGTGTGCCAAGATCATATTCTTCTCATTACTGGCTGTGCTCATAACTCTTATAGGACTGATCATATTGGAAAATAGAGGTCTTACTGAATGTAAGTAACAGACAATTTTATTTTGTTCTTTTGAATTAAAATTCATTCTATTTATTTTTATTTATTTAAAGGAATTGCATGTGAACTATTGACCTCGAATCCAATAATTATATTATAAATCCATTTATACTAATGAACTCCATCCATATGCATATTTTTTTGACCTAACCAGGTTAATTTATAGTTTGTGATATTTTCCAGTGGAAGCAAATTCTGTGGAATCTCGGTACTCTGGTGTTCTTGAAGGTTGGTTAGAGGATGCACCTGATGATGATCATCATGACGAACATACACTGGAACTGAAACACCATGTAAGTACAAACTTAATGTATATTCATAAGACAAAAGATATAATAGTGCTCAACAAAGTGCCAGAAAGAATCAGTGCTGTATTATCCATAAGGCACTTAGGCCAGTGCCTAGGGGCCCACTATGACCAGGGACCCACCACTATGACTAGGGACCCAGCACTCCCGATGAAATAAAAAAAAATATGAATCCTTGCTAGATGCCCACATTATTGACACTACAAGAGTGACAGTGCCTGTCTTAATAACTGTGCCAAAAGAAGGCATCTAAAATAAAGTTCACTGAATGAAAATAACTTGAACCCCCACTCCTTTGTTACATCGAGGCCTAGGGGCCCCTGGGCCCCTAGATCCGGCCCTGGAAAGAATAAAGTATTTGATTATTAAGTAAATAAATAACGTTTATTGCTTGGTAATTTTGTGGGAAACATAATTTAATACTTTCCATTCATTTTTGTATGCAAAAAAGATCTACAATCAATGTATTTGTGACATGGTAGATTATTTTCCTCAAACTAAGTATTATGGAATGGAATAAATTATAAAACAGTAATTTTCATACATAAAAAAATGCTATTTATAAGAACTTGTGACTTAGGATCTTGAGCAAGATCATAGCCCAGAAGATGACCATGATGATGAAGATGAAGAGCATGGGGATGTTGATGATCATGACGATGATGATGATCACGATTTAGAAGACCATGATGATGAGGATGACGACCAGGAAGGCGACGATGACGGTCATGATGACGAAACAGATGAAGGTGATGATCATGATGACGAAGATGAAGATGTCGAAAACGACGACGAAAAGGACGAAAACAGTGAAGAGCAAAATCTGGAAGACTCAAATGAGGTGTGATTTAATGTTTAAGTCAGTCTTTGTAGTTTTATTCCATATGTTCTTGTATTTATTGAAACTTTTAACAGGAGGATGATAATGACGTTATTGAACAAAAATATGATGAGAAAAGCGACGATCTAGAAGACGATGACGATGATGAAGATAACGAGAACTTACAAAATGCAGATGATAATGATGATAATGAATCTGCGGAAGAAAACGATGGTGATGATGAAAAAGACGAAGTAGATAATCATAGTCAAGAAGACGATAATGATAATGATGATGATGAAAATGACGACGCCAACGACGGAGATAATAGTGACGAAGATGAACAACAGGACGAAAATGTAAACCGCGATGAGGTGCAAAGTGTGACGCTTGAAAAAATAATGATTTTACTTGATTGGCACTAACATCTTAAGCTTCTATTTTTCAAAATTCTATGTAAAAGCACGAATGTTGCCGTGCAGATGTTTTAATAATCTAACTTTACTTTGTAGCCACTTACTACGTGTAAATTGTATCGCAAAATTACTGTATGGCTTATTAATGTATAAGTTAAATTGTGTATGAAATCGTGTGTCGCAACCAGCAGTTCGCAAAAAAATACGAAATTAGGAATAATAATTATTTAAGGAATATTTGTGCACTTTTGATTGTGGTTTCGTCACATGCGGAATGAGCTTAATTACGGATTGTTGTTCTTGTTAATTTCTCTTAAAAATTTAGACTTCGTTTAAAAGCAGTTTTTCTCACGACTTTTAACATAAAATAATATGGTGTTTTATATATGTAAAACTCATACTCTTGCTATAGTGTAATGTGATAAAATGGCGACCGAGTTTACCATGAATCTCCGGCAGTCGTTCATATAAAATGCGGTTATCTGATAATGCCGGAAGTCGAGTCACACATAGTTAGACTCTTACGTCTTTATGATGATGATTCACAAGCTTAACAAAGAGATAAGGGGCATTCAGCTGTACTTAAATAATAAAACAGTTAAGTTCACGTAATTATCGGGATCGCGTGATTAAAGCCTTTGTATCACTTAAGCACAGCTGGTGTCCTCTGCTTCTGGTTGTAGTGTATAGATTTCAGTAAGTCCGGAAAGTAATGAGAGTTATTTCATATTCTAATAAATTACGTCTATGACTCAGACGAAATGTTTTCAACAAAAGAAAAATAATTGTCGGGTAATTAATTTAAAATTGCAATAACATTCCAGGATGAAGAAGAACACGAAGAAGAGGCGGAAGAAGATTTAGCGGTGGAAGTGGAAAGGCTCGAGAAAGAGCCTTCTGATGATGACGCTCTGTCAGAAGAGGAGCCGGCCGCTGAACCAGAGGACGACGATAAGAGCGAAGGTTCGTAATAAACGGGTGCAGTTTGGACAACATATAACAAGGTTTTGACATCGTACGGGATTAATAATACCGAAAATACGTATAAAACACCTAATTAACCGACCGCATATTCGAGTTTGGTTTTCCTATGTTTTAATGAGATGTTTTATGTCCTTAATGAGATAAATCCGTTTCAACAAAATCTCAACTTCAACTCCTTCTGAACTAAATAGTAGAGAAGTCCATGTATAGACTTCTCAATCTCATTTAATTATATTCTCGTCACTATTTATAGAAGTTTCGAATGAATTGGCACCTGAAGACGAGGCTGATGAAGTTTCGGAAGATGAGGAATTCCTGGAGCCTGATGACATCGAGGAAGACTTGCCAGAGGTTGAACCAATCGTCGTTCCTCAAGGAAAACCTTTAGATGAGGTAAGACTTGCTTCTTTATAGATTTCAAGAACCGCGTAATGCTAGACTAGTAGGCTAAAATGTGACTACAAGCTTTTTAAAAGGTTACTCTTAACGAAATCCAAACGAGTTGATTAAATGGCTCTTTCCTATGTTGATATGTTGTGCATTCAAATTTAAAGTATGGTAACATTCTTCTACAGACTATTTTTTTTTTGTTAGAATCATCCCAAAATGTAAATTCATCTTCAAATATAAAAGTTATCGATTTAAAGTTAACAAAAATAAAATCATGAAAAGAGCACGAATCTAACGAGAAACCTTTTTGCTAGGTGGAAGATGAACCATCAACAATAAAGCCAGCAGACACCCTCGCCGAGGAAGAAGAATACGAGAAGCAACAAGAAGAGTTGCGACGAGAGCAGGAACAAGCTTCTCACAGTAAGTGATGTTTGACCATTATTTGAGTGCCTTCTTGACAATAACCCCCTCTTAGACTTGCCTCCCAAGGTGCTTTTGGTGTTATCACACTGCAGAGAGCAAGCGGCGAAGCGCGAGACCGCGAGGTCGCGTCTTTAACATTGTCTTGTTCTCGTTTTTTTTTTCTATACAAGTGAAATTAATTGCTTATGCTAATTCTACCCTAAATTATGGATGTTGTGCTGTGAAAAACAATCCTAGGTCCTGTAATCTAACCTGAAGTGCTTGCTTTTAAATTTTGAACATCTCTAGTATAGGATACTGCATGCCTTGTTATTCATTCGGTTTTTTTTAATACCGCTTTATAATGCACTAAAAATTTGAATGTTTCATTATTTTCCTAACTCATTTTTAAAGTCACGCAATTACACCGTACATTATTACTTACCTAGTATAAAACATAATCATAAATATTTAGCTTTCAGAAAGTTGTTCGTTTTGACTATTTATCGAATAAAACATAAATTGTGTTATAATAAATGTTGTAAAAATTAATTTCTTTTATTTCGTCCCATTTGCTTTAGATGTGCTAAGTTTCAGTTTTTTGTTCGTATTAGCAAGTCATGTCGTCTCTTTTCTTAGCAGAAACTTTGTTGTACATTTGTGTTGCATTATAATCCATTTCTTAATTACATATTTCTATGTAACAGACAAAACAATGAATTTAATACTAAACATAATATTAAATTTGATTGAGGAAATTGGCTTTCCCAGACGTTTTTCTAAATTGTCTTTTGAAACTGTGTCTACTAAATTACTACCACATTGTTACCTGACAAATTATATTGCTAGAATAATAATAATTAAAGAGTTGTTTTGTCTGGTTCTTAAATTAAGTGTTGGTTTCTTGCTACACATCATTTTATTAGACTTTCTCGTATCATTCGTTTCAAAGAAGATCTTGTTCTGTTTTCTTTAAAACTAATGAACCGTATATCTTATTTTAATTCCTACTTGTGATATTGTTGAGCCTGCATTGATCAACAGATTTTTGATCTTTTGGATCTACTAAGCCGGGAAAAATATTGTCACTTGTCAATAATTCAAAATTTCTTTAAATATTCAAGCAAGATTTGCGTCCCATTTCTCGAATTTATGTGAAATACCTTTTGATCGCGAAAACCACCTGCTCTATCTTGCTTACACATTTACCATACTACAACTTTTTATAACAATATTGTAGTTACTCTTATTTAAGCATTTACGAAAAAAGCTCTTCTTCTATTTCAATTAAAGTTTTATAGAAATATGCCTCTTATTTCATCTACATGAAATCGAGAATCGTTCAATGTTATACATTGCCTCAAAATACCAGCCTGTATAGCTGCATAGTGGAAATCCGTTTATCGCTTTCACTTGTTCCGGAATCCGAAAAACTAAACTGTCTGTATTCCCAAACATTTTTGTTCCGGAACATGAGAAAGGAAGGTAGTAACACGTGTGCCGCGTGTGTTGCAGTGTGGCTGAAGTTGGTGGTGGGTGGCGCTCTGCTTGTGGCCACTCACGCGGTCGTTCGTCGCGCCATTGCCCCGCGCGGTGCGTACTGAACTAATACTTAATAATAGCGATAAATACAAGGCAGTTTACATTGTAACCCCTAAGAATAGTTAGAAAATTGCTTTTCCCAAATTTGCAAAGAAAAAATCCAAGCGAATGTCTTAAACTCTTTGAACTATTAACGGTTTTTTTCGTTCTCGTCCCCAATGTTGTTGGGTAGCAACACTGATTACAGTTTCTATTATAAGAAACTGGACCGCGAAAAATGTTAAGAGGCCTATTAACATTCGATCCTTATTACTTGGCTCCATTCCAAAAAAGTTTACCTATAGTTACATGTGAATAGCGTTACAAATTAACAGAATACACAATTAGAGAATAGATCGATTGAAATTTGGTTACACTAATTATACTTTTTGATGCCAAGTTTTACGTTAAGACATCAACTTTTTAGCATGAATCCCTTTTATTTATTTTTTTGACGATGGAGCTATTCAGACTGTCATTCAATCGGTTAGGGATGATGAGCATCGCGTGTAAAACGTTCAAACAGATCTTGAAATATAATTCTCATGACAGATGATACACCAGCAAGTGACGACCATGCTAGTAGGGAGGAGACCCCCGTGATCGATCGCCGCATGACTCTTATCCCCGAAGAGAGAGCCGCCGCTGGTAGGCAAAGTTATAATATAAAAATATATCTACCTACAATCAAACTTCGTTTGTAATTTAATATTTTACGTCTCCAGCCTCTCCAAGAGAAATCATTGAAGAAATAGTAGAACCAATCGAAGAAAAAATAATTGAAAAGGTTTCCTCCGTTATTAAATCTTCTCCACCGCAAAATGAAGAAGTTGAAGAAGAGGAAGAAGAAGAGAATGAAGATGAGGAAATAATTGAAGCTAAGGTAAGACTGCCACTGTTATTATTGATCATAATGTAACGCTTCCAAACGATCGTAATCTAAGAACATTACCCACAGAACGTGCAGCAAGAACAAGCGAAGGATGAAACTGAGGAAAAAGAGTTGTATAGTGACGAAGAGGAAGCTGAAGAGGAGGAAGAAGAAATAGAAGAGATACCTCTAGCTTCTAAACCTGCACCAGCCGCGCATAAAGTGGAACCACCTAAACCAGAAGCAGACGAAGACGTACCTGATGATGTAGAAATAATCGATGAAGAACAAATTGAAGAAGAATTGGAGGAAGAAGAAGATGATGAAGAAGAGATATCCGATGTTGATGATGCAGAGCTGTTAAGCCGTCTGGAAGCTAAATACGGCCGTCTGCCCGAACCCGAGCGACCCGGACCCAAACACAGTAAACACGACCGTTTGCGTGTGACCGCTTGTTCGTGTACATTCGCTGTTGGCTTCATCATTCTAACCAAATAACATTCCTTCGCATGACTAACACTACGTGAGTGGTTTATACTTTTAATTAATTTGCTGATTTCTTTATAGGTTTTTGTTTCTAGAATTTATTAGTACTCTATGTTTCTATTCTGAACAATTTTGTATCATTAATGAGCTATAATTGCTACTAGATGCAGGAATAACTTTACTTTGACCCTTTGCCATATTACATACAAAAATTCTTATAAAATAGACTGACCTAATAATATAAAATCTGATGCAATTCTACATTAAGCTGGTATGCCTTCCATTGTTAAACATTTATTGAACATGAACTTAAAAATGTTTTGTCGTATTTTCAGAGGATGGTGGTAACAGTATAGAAGACGACTGGCCGGGAGAGCCCAGCAACGAGTACTGGCGCGAGGAGCTCGACAAGGCCGAGCAAGAGCTGCGCCAGGTGAGAAACAACTGAAAAACTACAGAAAATAAATTATGATAATTGATGAATAATTTTAGTATAAGCCATGTTGACGGACTCCCAGAAGTTCCGCCTTGGAGGTTGCCAAAGAGCTATGAAACGCAGCGTTGTTATGTTAAGTTGAAAGACCTTATTACGAATACCACGCTCCAAAACTGGGATTATAGACGTTAGTAAAAAGGCTGCCAGGCTAAAATGGGAATTGGTGGGTCACGTCAGCCGCATGAAGAGCGACCGCTGGGCTATAGTTAACACACAATGGGAGCCAGCGAATAGACGGTGTCGCCTAGGAAGCGGTGGCGAACTTCTACACGTTTACTGCGTGAGCTGGTTGCAGTGGCCCAGAACAGAGAATCGTGGAAGGATTTGGGGGAGGCCTTTGTCCAACAGTGGGCGGTTGGGCTAGATAAAAAAGGCCATGTTAAATAATTACATGTTAGAAATTGTTGGTGTATTCTGACCTGTACTGTTGGTGTCAATTATCAGTTTGATTGCTAACTGTAACATGCACGTTATTGTGTTCTTGGCTCTAACTAGCATGCCAATTAAGAAAAACATTTTGATTGTGTGTTGTCTAAAAGCATGCCTTTTTCTGCAATTCTATGCTCGATAACCTTCTCATTAATTATTCTAAATAAGAATACACCAACGACATCTACATGGACAACATTATATCTACTCTTCTCACAATATTATCAATTCAAATTACAGGAGTGGCTCGACTAACTTCTTAAATTATTGCATCCAATCACATCTATCATACTTTGCTCGTTGTGCCATTTTCCTATTGAGTTGTCGGTGGACAGTCGGGCTGCATGCCTCGCCCGCACCCCGCGCGGTTCGCCCCCGGCTTCCTCCGACAACATCGACATCCCCCCCCCCCTCCTTCCTAGACTAGAAGCTGCTTACTCGTCTTAACATCACAGAGGACTACAGTTAATTAGAACTCTGTGGTGGAAACGGGTAAGCGCTCGAGTGTGCTGTGTGTGAGTGTGTTGTGTACTAACGTGCGGAGGGCGACTGGAGGGCGGCGAGTCACCGCGTGTCGGCTGAGCAGCTGCGAGGCAGCGGGCGAGCGCGCTGGCTCCTGGCGCGAGCTCTCGATGCCGAGGCTGAAGCTCGCCGCGACAACCGCCTGCTGACGCGGGCCATCGCCGCCTACCTCGACGTCCTCAAGATGAACGAGCGTCTTGCTGATGCCAGGCTATTAGAAGTAGCCGATAAAACACTAGAAAGAATACGGTTTAGAGGTAAGTCACGCTACATATATACATATTTTTTTTTTGATATATCTAAAATCGGTCTTTGTATATCAATTTGCAGGTAATTACTTGAGTGCAGAACCTGTGTACAGACTACTTATTCGGAGATTTCCTGACGTTCCTCACTACTATAACAATCTGACCATATCTTTCCTCATGGCAAATAGGTAAAAAGAGAGTTTTAAAAATACGTATATTTTTCTTTTTTTATATTATAAATAGTAATTCAACTATTTGTCCTTTAGGGCCGATCTCGCAGAATTAGTTTTAGAAGAAACTCTACAGAAATGGCCAAATGATCGAATCGCTTTAGCTCACCACGGTTTTGTATTAAAAACTCAACACAAACGTTATGAAGAAGCTGTGGAAGCCTTCTTGAAAGCTTTGGAAGGTGATGAAGGGCCAGCCACTGAGCCGCGGTTCTATTACCACCTGGGAGACTCTCTTCTACTGCTAGGTCGTTTTACGGAAGCCCACGAAGTCCACAAAAGAGGAGCGGCGCTGGGACACTTCTTGTCGCCAGCACAACGATCACTTTATAACGTAGATCGCCTTAAAAGTCAACCGTGGTGGGATATTGAGAAGACGCCTTATAACAAATTAGCTCGTGCCCTAGAAAAATCCTGGAAGGACATATTGAAGGAAGGCGAAAAAGCAAAAGCTTTATATGAAAAAGAAAAAGAAGGTTTGAAAGAGCGAGGCGAATGGTCGCAGCTAGACCTTTTCGTTCGAGGTCAAGAGATCCCGAACCGTTGTAAAACAGCACCAGTTACGTGTTCAATAGTTCGTTCGGAAGTCGCTGCGTCCGGATGTCGCAGGGGCCAGGTGAAGTTCAGCGCCATGGAGGCCGGTACACACGTGCGACCTCACGTCGGACCCACTAATTGCCGACTAAGAATGCATTTAGGTCTCAGCAATACCAAAGATACTTATATAAGAGTTGATCAAGAAACGAGGTAATTATTTCTTATTTTATTGGACTGTCCACTATTACACAAGTTTTTATGCCTTTATTTGTCGGAACATTTGCGAGATGGAATATCTAAAGATCTCTTTTTAACTTTTATTTTTAGAAAATAAATATTTAATCATATTTTTTCTAGAACGCAAAAACAATCACACTTGCAATAGTTGCCGTGTAATTTAAAGCTTAATTTTAACAATTTGTTTTTTTCATCAGGCAATGGGAGGTCGGCAAAACACTACTGTTTGACGACAGTTTTGAGCACGAGGTCTGGCACAACGGTACCGGCACGCGACTGGTTCTCATCGTGGACGTGTGGCATCCCGCTCTCACAGCCGCTGAGAGACGTACGTTACCACCCATCTGACGTGACGTCATACATATCTTTCATTTTCAGCGCCCTCTATTTGTGTACCTCCTTTTAGATATATCGAAGCCATCGAACTGATGAGTCGTAAAGGAATTCGCAAATACGTACAAAATGTAATATTTAAAAGAAATTAAAGAACGAACTAGTCAATTTACATGAGTCGTATCACGAATACGATTTATACAGTAGCGTTATGCATTTATGTCATGTCAGTTCCGCATAAGTAACGTCGTATCTCCAACAGAATTTCGCTCTAAGTATTTGCTGTATACATTTTATTACTTTTGTATGATCGAAGTAATCGCATTCTAAATCTACTTTCGTTTTAATATACATTTTATGAAGTGGAAGTTATTAGTCGATTTTGTACAAATAATGTTAAATGCATTTGTATTAAATGTTATATTGTTACTAACAATTTCATTACCATATCTTAAGTGTGATGTAATCAAATAATGTTTCAAATAACATTTCTGTATATAATTGGTATTTTAATATAAATTCATATTGAAAGTGACTTATTTAAAACATTGTTTGACTAGATTTTTGTGACCAGTATTTAGTAATTCTACCTTGTGATATATTATCGTCTGCTTTAAGATTAATGTTAAGAATAAAATTACAATGCTCGAAAATATGCTTGTTTTTCTTAAGTACTTAGATACTTTCTCCATATAAATATAATTGGAAATAGTATTATTATGCAAAACACGTGGGCGTTAAATAAAAATGCCATAATTCTTAGTAGGTGTATATTTGGTATAAAATTTACCAGACAGTCTGGTTCAAATATAACCTATAACTTATTATCTTAGTCTAATAAAGCTCGTTTTAGTCTAAATTAAGTGCTAGGTACAAAATTGGTCCATAGTTGTCGAGACTGAATAATAATAGAAAAGTTTAAATAACGATAAAATATATTTATCCTTTTATAAGGCCAAAGAAAACGAAGCTCGTACCTTCTTGAGATTCTAGTTTATTATAAGTTTGGACGGATGTATAATACTTGTAAATTCCCATAACAGTATAAACTAATAGTTTCACATCAACACTAAAGAGCTTTTACCTACTTCACATAGTTCACACGACATTCTTTCATCATTCATACCTAACGTACTGAACTAGATGCTTATATTCTAGGAAGGACAGTTAATGAGCAAACCACAATACAATGACGGAATGAGGTACATTCTTGGTGATGATTCAGTATTATTCGAACCAAGGCCGAATTAGAAATATAAGGCATGGCCGTTGGATACAAACCGAAGGTCGAATAGTTAAAAAAAAAAATAGAAAAAATATACAAAACATTATTGCTTGAGAACTGAATTTGTAATTAATACACTATCTGGAATTCTATGACCGTGACTCATTGCAGTGGTTGTAACGGAATCCTTGTCGTTAATTATTTAAATTATAATATAATAATATGATAAAGATCTTTCGTCAGGAATGATCACTTGGAATGTGTAGATATAAATCCATATAACTTGTAATTTTTTGCAGTAACAGTGTTTGTGCCTAACAATTATATTACAATGGTTGCAAAACATCACTAGACATTTATTGTGCTAGAAACACTTGTAACAAACAATCCGTAAACACATAAAAAACAAGTTCTTCGTGACCCTCAATTAGAAACTAATTAAGTTACTTCTGGCAAAAACTTAACCTAACAGTTTCATTAAAGCTAACATCTTGATAATATAATAACAATGACTTAAAATATACTTGTCTAAGTAAGTACCTAAATAAAATAATTCGTTTGAAACAATTTCAAAACTAGTAGAGTAATTCGTATAAAATCACATTCACATTACACTCTTTTAAAAACACACCACTTGATGGCAATTATATTTCGATTTTTGATTAAAAAATAAAAACTTACGAACAACTAAAGAATAAGGGCTCCATATTTGACCTATAAAATAAAATCACTGGAGTAAGGCACTTGAGTAGTGTGCAGCTGCGCTAGAGAGAGGAGTTAGGCCGCTATGGTCATGTTGTAGTGGTCGTTGGCGGGCTGGTAGGCGGGCGGGCCGGGCTGGCCGGGCGGCGCGGCGGCGGGCTGCGGGGCCGCGCGCGCGCTGTACGGGGGCGCGGGCGGCGGCGGCGTCTGCCACGCGCCGTCCCCGTACGCGCCGCCGTACACGTAAGACGGAGATTCGCACGGGCTTATGTTGCCCGCTCTACTGTCGTAAGTAGGCGCCACTTCGTAGCTACGCTCAATATTATCGTACGAAGGAATATTCGGCTCGTATTTTCGCGGTGGGTTTGGTTCGTTGTAGGGCCCCACGACGTCGTAGCCAGATTTCATGCTGCTGCGCCCTATGGTATTATATCTATTATTTGTTACGATAGGAACAGATTCAACGGGCGGCGGAGGGTCGTAAGCGTCTTCTGCACAATGTTGGAAGTTTTCTCTTTCCGCTGTATGATAGGAAGCTGGTCTAGCGGCATGGAAATTTGAATAAGACGAGTGAGCAGACGTGGGACGAGACACCCTCGACTCCCGCGGCAAAGAAGCGTTCGACGACAGATATCCTGCGTTTCTGTAAGAACGCCGTGACCTGCGCACCGACGAGTTGTTCCCTCGAGAACCTGAACGACGTTTGACTCGACGCGGTGTCATGGGTTTCATGGAAGTTTCGCTTATATTTGTTTCAGTTGGGCTGAGTTCTATAGTGTAGACTGGACGTCGCGACATTGTTCCCTTATCTGAGGAAATGTTACACACATTAGTGTGTTAAATAAGAAACTTAATTAATTTTAAAGGGAAATTCATCATCTATTGTTTACCTGTTGACGGCTTTCGTTTCTTGAATGATCTGAAGGCTAAAACAACGGCAAGCGGCAATGCCGTGGCCGCGAGTGTCGCGGCGACAGCGGATTGTCCCAGCTCTACATGGTCCCAGCGCATGAAACAGCCTTCCACGCGGGTCGGCCGCCACGTGCCAGGTCCATCAACCTCATCCCAGACTGGCTGACACCCCCAACCATTACCTTCCCACCAGCTAACACTGCCTGTGCCTAAGGATAATAGGCCACTGTCCTGCAAATGTACACACATGAATTACTATTTTTTGTCCCTCTTGCAAGAATATTAATTTAGTCATTTCTGAAATTCTGGCTGTAACTTATACATACCCTATTTAAGGTGCCTAAATTAAGGTAGTAACAAATCAGGAAGGCATTCCACACCAACCACATGAAACTCCATATTGCATACTGAAACAAATAATGTACAATACAATACAGACGATTTTTATATTATTATATTTTAAAACAGACTACTTTAATTTCTTTATCAAATGCTTGGGAGATCAGCTGTTAGTTGAAGCAATAATTTTAATACATTGAATGCATAAGTAAGTCCTGTACCATATTAGGTACGTATCATAAACAAAACAAAAATATTTTGCTACACCATTTCTTTTTTGCTTTGTGAGGTAATTCCAACTGGATATTAAACATATCAAACTATTGTTTGCAATTTGTTTGATTTCCATCTTTCCAAATTGTACTTGAAATTTGAATTTATATCACGAAGTATAAACAAAATCAATTTGAGAATTACAAGTATCTATCTGGAACTTTGAATTTTTTCTATCAACTCTAGTGGAGTTGGAATTGATTGATCGAGAAAGAAAGTGATAAAGAATGTGAGGTGCTACTAAAACAGTTGCATAACTTTGTTTATACACATGGTGAAAGCAAAAACAAAGTAGGTCAGTAGATGATTAGTGCCACCATAGACCAGACAAACTTACCGCTAGAATGTATTTAGTTATGTACTGTACTGCTCCAAATGATCCAAATATGATTAACAGTATGTTAGTGAAGTTGGCTATGATAGGCAGCCACATATAACCCAGGAAGTCAAAAACTTGCCGCTGTACTGTAATTATCTGAAACAATAACATTATGCGTAACAGAAAGAATGCTTATAATCAGCAGCTGTCGACAAAATACTGTACATAACTCATAAAATGAAATATCACCAACAACTCATGCCTTGCAGAGGTCATCAATCCCTAGGATATCAAAGTTCTAAATAGTTATAACCTTAAGTTTATACAGCATTAAACAAATATTGAATAAAATATTTCTATAAATACAGTTGCACACAAATTCATCAAATATCGTAACAAATGATAGACCAATCTTACCAATTCCAATATACAGACGATCAACAATAACGTCCTTAGACCACAAACAGCCATTTCGCGATTCAATTTTAACTGGATCCTGTATTTATTTGTTTTTCGTTATGGTCTTTTTATAAAATATGTGCACACATTTTTTTTCTTATTATATTTAAGTCATGGTAACTAATTTTATTTGTCTACAAAATAAACAATAAAATAATCAAATCGTTCAAGGAAGTTCAACTTAGTTTGGCAAGTTTAGTGTTGTACTACGTCATTAGTCATGCATTCAAATATTGTTTAGTGTCAAGCAACCGCAACTTAAAATAACAAAATGTTGACAGGCTAATTATATACAAAGCATGATTAAATAATGAAATCATTTAGAGGGATACGTTAAGTATAATAGGCAAATACCGGACATAGCCGATTGAATGCATTTCGGAGAAATACTTTCTTCTACCATTTTGGGCTAGGTGCTCAAAACAATTTACAAACGTATGACATACTTATTCCTGTTTAAAATTTATTTGCCATTTGAAATAAAATAATATTATGTTTACTTATAAGAATATTAAATATTTGTATTTTCATCTACCTCTAATTTGAAAGAAAATAGTCGATTTGTTGACAGAAACTTTGTGGAAAATCATACTAACTTTCAAATCACCGAGATTTATGATTCACCTCACTGATTGAGGACTGTGTTGTATTGATCGGGATTACTTACTCATCAAATTTTGAATTTCTCGAATACTTCACTTCTCATTTGTATTTTATTGTGAAGAGCAGCCTTGGTAAGTTTAAATAATTATAGCTGTAGCCTTATCAAAATTATATAGAACAATAGCAAAATTTATCGAAAAACCGGTAACCTCCCTTGCTAATTATTTCAGAAAAACTACGAAATGGCGTCTGAAACTCTAATCCCATTAGAATCAAACCCTGAAGTTATGAATAAGTTTCTCCAGAAACTGGGTGTACCTAGTCAGTGGGCTATTGTCGATGTTATGGGTTTAGAACCTGAAATGCTGTCATGGGTGCCTCGTCCTGTGTTGTCTGTTATGCTCCTCTTCCCTACTTCTGACCCTTATGAGGAGCATAAGCAGAAGGAAGAAAGTGATATTTTATCCAAAGGTCAAGAAGTTTCTAGTAATATTTTTTATATGAAGCAGTATATTAGTAATGCATGTGGCACTGTCGCCCTAGTGCACAGTGTCGCTAATAATACCGATAAGATTGATCTGACTGAAGGTCACATGAAGTCATTCTTAGACGAAGCCAAAGAATTAGATGCTCCTGCTCGGGGCAAGCTGCTAGAAAAGTGTGAGGGCATTATCAAGGCCCATAAAGAACTAGCTCAGGAAGGTCAAACCAACACTCCAAGTGCAGAAGAACCTGTGAACCATCACTTCATAACTTTTGTTCATAAGGATGGAGCCTTGTATGAACTGGATGGGCGTAAAGCATTCCCTATTAACCACGGCCCCACTACACCTGATACCTTACTAGAAGATGCTGCTAAGGTGTGCAAGGAGTTCATGGCCCGAGACCCCAATGAAGTTCGTTTCACAGTGATTGCACTGGCAGCTTCTGACTAATGTGTCAATGTGTAGAATTTTAAGCACTCTACAGCATTTAGCTGGCTGTAGTTTATCAAGCTGTGCTTTATATCCAAGCTTAATAATATTCTCACGTTTGATACAAAAAGGTGCAATGCAAGCTTTTGTGATACTCAATACAAAGTATTTATTTTGAAATAGAATTCGTAATAAATTTTTCATAAATTGGCTTAAATCTTTTTTTATTTATCCCAAATCGTATCTAACTCAAATTAACAAACTATAAATGCAGTCAATATGATCATCAGGTACAATAATTTTAATATTGAAACAATTAATAATTATTACTCTAAGTATTTTCACATGGTGTAAAGATCTTTTTAGTTATGGTCAGCGCCAGTGCTAGCCAAAATATTCACTTTATACAAAAATTTAATTTTATGTCTAACTGTGGACTTAAAGTTCTGATGTGATGGACTACGCTTTAGGGCCTCCAATCCACTACATTAATAGTAATTCTTTCTTAAATTTGCATTGTTAACAGGTCCAAATTCCTGCAGCAAAACCACTTGATTGACCCTGAATCAGCTGTTTACAAAACATTATGATTTCTTTCAAAATAAATTTTATCGCTAAAATCCATAAATATGTATTGCGTAGCGTAAATACCAGGTCTGTGCCAAAAACACTAACCAAGACTGAAGGTCAGATGAAAACTTGGGTTGTCTTCTCACCTTACTCTTATTTGGTAGGTATAAATGAAACTCAATTTCAAAGGATATGCAAATAGCTTGATATAATTTAATTTTCAATTCATTTGTAATTTCTTTTTAATGTTAGGTACACGATGCCCACACTACTCCATCATGATCGAACTAGAGTTCGGAGAATGTGCGTAACCCGTATTTCATTATAAATTACATTATTTACAATTATTAAGTACACGACGATAGAAAAGGAACAAATTAATACCTAGTTTATGTACCGTAAAGGTACTTTTAAACTATTATTAATGTTAGCAACTTCATCGAAATAGCTAAATGTGTACAGGAGTATTAAATATTCGAATAAATATTTTGATATTTTATATTATAACTTTTTGCATAAACATTTTACAATATAAAACTTTAGCACCTACCTACTTATTACATTTTTAACACAGGTATCTTAAATTAGAAACAAGCTTAGATATAAATTCCATAAAACCCTAATTTTCACAACATCATTGGAATGCTTAGTAACTTGTCATTTTGTGCCATTCTTATCAGGCTAGTGCCGCACTGGAAGGGAAATTTATAAACCTAGATGAAGATGCAAATGCAACTAAAATGCCCCTTCATATATCTTCAACTGGTGTGGTCACTTGATCTTGTGAATGCTCCGAATTATTTATAGATGAGTCATCTGTAACAAAAACGGATACCATTAGAAATTATATTAGAGCGCCTTTTATACCTACCTGAACATAAACAATATAGCGACATGTCAGAGTGTAATCTTACAAGTCGATTATATTAATGTTGGTAAGGCTTCAGAAGTAAAATCTCATTAGTATTGGCTGACGTAGGTGCGTGAGTGATTGGAATTACCAGAATACATATTTGAAACATAATTTTAAGCGCTCAAACCAAGGTTATATTTTGACCTACACAACAGACTTCTTATCCTGTAAGTAAAGGCACCTCCCCAAACAACCATGTCCGGCGTAGATGTGCGTCAGAGGGAAAACGAAGGTGCCGTAGGCCGTGGCTCCTCGTAAGCCACGCCTCAAAGAGAGGTGATGGCATGATACTGCCAGTATCATGGCATCTAGCTATCTAGCTGCGACATCTTATCAAAATCCGTACAACTGTTTGAAGGATTTTCAAAATAACAGAAAGTAGCTTTGATGCAGGGTGTCGTATAAATAACTGTAAGCTAAGAATATTATATATTATTTACCAGTTACTGCTAGCCTCTCAGGTCGGAACCGGGGTAGCATCAGCGTGAGTATAAGCCCGATGATGGCTGCAATTCCACACACCCATACGAGCGCGTTACCGTAGTATGCTGGGCCAGCGTTGTCAGCGCTAAAACACAGTTAATAAAATAAGGATATCTACACAATAATAATTGGTTATTAAATATTATTAATGGGTATTTGGTTGCTAGTACGCGATCAACTATAGTCCACTTTTTAATTATTAAATTAGTTCTTATTACCGCAGACATGGATTAGAAATTTATGCCTATGCGATCAGGTAGCAATAATGGCTAATAGGTTTTACTACAGTAAAACTCATTATAATGTGTTTTTCTGCATAAATACTTATAGCTGCCTGCTCAGGTACTTATATTATGTTATTTATTACTAAATGTATTGCGTAATATCAAAGGTCTGTAAACGCCCCAGTTTGTTATCAAACAATGCAAAGTATCTAGAAACTATGAATCAATGACGGACTTACTATGCTTGTATGAGCGCAATTGCGATACCACAAGCGAGCTTATCGGTAAAACTCATTAATCCGTAGACAAACGCGGAAGCTTCAGTTTTGGCGCCAACGAGATCAGCTGTTAGGGCCAAGCTTGTTACCAACATCACGGCTCCTCCGAAACCTGGAGAGAGAATATCGGTAAAAAAAAGATACGATACAGCGTAATTATGTTACTGGTTTATACCTTGTAGAATAATATTAAGCGCATCCAAAATGTGCGATTACTGAATGATGTTGTTATGTCCATGTGGTCTCTTATTTTTATTTGTAATCTTATTTTATTGTAATGCCACATTCTAAAGCGAACGTGGTCACGCTGCAATCGGTTCAACTAACCACCAGAATCTTATTTGTACTAAAAACAATGCTCTCTTCTGATATGTATTGGAAACTAAAACACCAACTAATTCAGTAACTAATGTTCAGGGGCAATAATATAATAAGGCGACCCGCATGCATCATACAGTGACATACTTGCAATATCAACATAACAGTTACTTAGTCAGAATTACGAAAAAAGATGATTAACTTTATTTACACATTGAAAGGCGTGCGCTACGTAAACACAACTCGTACAATAACTTCGTTATTTCAAGTCTCATTTCAAAACAAATGTATCGATTAAGTTCGGAACAAACATGAATGAAAGTATTCTTGGATGCTGATAATAAAATAAAATGAAGAGTAAGCAACATTGTAATTCATGTTTTTTGTGGAGTTCTCGGTAAAGTTACTAACCTATTAACACAGCAACTACATAGATGAAATAAACTTTGTAATCATCGTCTGATCCGAGATAAATCCACACAAAACCAGCTATAGCACATGCGGCGCCGGTTAGGTAATGGAGCTTTCGTGTGAAGGATCTTGGAGCCAGCCGTTGGATGCCGGCAGCCGCTAGGCTCCCAAGGTAAAGGGCAAGGGGGACCACGGCAAGGGCACGTGCAGCCAAACCCAACGTGCGGTGAAGATACAACGGTATCAGTACCTGGGATATGTTTACTACTAGCCTAGTACACATGTAAACGCCCGCCACCTAGAAACAAAATATTATTCAATTACTACATTGTTGAGATATTAAAATTAATTCAAGTGATATCTAGTGTTAATGAGGGCTCACGTACTGATAACTCGAAATTAATACCTACATAATTATATTGAAGACACTTCATGTGTCAGCTATCTGATGTGAGTGAGTTGTTAAGCATAATCTAATTAAAGCAGCAATGATAATTTAGTGGTCTGATTATTGGACTACCAAATCAAAGAATCGGCCGGCTCGCAAAAATGTCATCGAGTTAATGACACACCTTAGAATTTAAAGGGATGTGAAGCCAATTCGAAGGTCTATCGACGACTCAGAACTCTGATACTTGGTTGTATATCGACTGTAAGAAGTAAGTATTGGTTGAATTACCTGATAAAGGCGCGGGTCTCGTAAGAAGTCGTAGTGGGCGCCGCTTTCCCCTTCAGCTAGAAGTTGCTCGTGACGGCGGTAATTATTCTTCTCAGTTACGGAAAGGTGGAATATGATTGAAGCCAGTGTTCCTAGGCCCAACACTATGTACACAACATGCCTGAACTTCCAAGCATCGGAGGGTCCAACTTGCTGTAAACAAATATGTATTTTGCATAATATTTAATAGGTTGAACTTCAACTAAATTTTAAAAAGATGCTTTAAAAAAACTATATATCTCAATTTGCAACAGTCTAAGAAGGGTCCACCTTCTGTAATAAAACACCAGTAATAGCAAATTATTTTTGTTGAATATTTAGGGAATAGTTCAGGTTCAGATTCTTATACACAAAAAATGCCTTTATAGAGGAAATAAAAAAATAATTGATTTTTATATCCTCTAAAATGGCTTTTTTCACATGAGATAAATCATGTTCAAAATAAAAATAAATGTAACCTATAACTATATTTTCCTAAAATATTTAATATTGTATTTGGCTTTGCATCACTATTATCAGCCTGATGATTACAGCAATATAATTTAAACTTACATGTTTATCACATTCCCCAGTCACATGTAATATAATCCATGTGATAATATAGACAAATAGATTTGAAAACACTGTGAATCCGTATCTGTAATAAAAAAATAAATTTATAACTTTTCATGTTATCCATTATAAAGAAGTAAAGTTTGTATGATTCTGACATATTGAGAAAATCTGAAACTGCTGACTCTTTTACATTTCAGTTTATTCATAACAAGGCCTATTATTATTTACAAGTGGCATGTGGGATACCTTCTTTTTACTTTTAATGGCGCCCAACGTGGGTGTGTCAGCTAGGAATGCTGTAATTCGTGTTTATACTACTGCATACGAAAAATTGTAATAAACTTCAGTGTGAAATTAATTTGTGGGTGTTTGATAATTGTGTGGAATGATAATGCATATCTCAGTGCACAGCTATGAGCAAAATAGAGTGATACTAGTTTTTGACAATTATATTCTTAGTGTGTATGTAATAAATATTATGCTTAATAATTTATGTTCTTAGAATAAATGTATAAATGTGTGATTTTTTTCTATTTTCTCTGCATCCTTTAATAATGTTGCACTACATACCTGATAGCAGTGAGGTGTGTCCTAGTATGATCATCCTCAGACAACTCTGGTATTAAACTTAAGTGAGATATCTGCACAGCGGCCCATCCAATTTGGAATATAATAATGAATGATGCAAAATAATACATTTGGGCCCATTTATGTGTCAATGAACATCCAATACACTCTGAGAATATGAATGGGAATGATGCCAGCACACACACAGTACCTACAAAACACAGGATTTTAAAAATAAACAAACAAAGAGGATATATTTGGTGTAAGTCATTTGTTTGAACTATTTTTATATGATTTTTAATTTGATAATGATAAGTCTGTACGATAGGACAAATGAGGTTACACAAGGACATTTAGAGTAAATAATATAAAAAATAATTACCCTGTCTGTATATTTAATCTACACTGAATTTCAAGAAATTGCTATCAGAAATCAAATAAAAAAGTCCAGAAATACAGTTCAGTCATGAAGAATAACTGTCAGGAAATTCTGTTAAAGTTTACTTCATAATATGATAAATAAAAAAAGTATAATCTCCCATATACCTAAACATTGGAACTAATAATTTTATTATAATCAATCAATGCATGAAACTTAAATAGTAAATAGTCAATGACTACCACTCTTTGTTATCAAATGTTGTAGTAAAATAGTAAATAACTTACCAAACAAATGCCACAGTTTCCTTCTCCCATATTTGGCACTGATGTGGTTGTCTGTGTGGTCTGAGTGATACCCAACAAATGGTGTGGCTAATGCATCAATCACTTGACCAATTAACATTAACGTGCCCGACTGTGAAGCACTGAATTCAAGGACTAAATGAAAGAATACTAAAAAATATGTAAACCATAAACTTGCACAAACATCGTTGAGTACGTGCCCAATGCCATAGGCAAGCTGTAGCCTCAGACTAGTTGATATGTGCACGAATTCAGTATCCATCGTATTAACTTATGCGTTCGCTGTATTAAAAAAATGCACTTAGATTAGTATCTTGTCTTCAAATCATTTGCCGCACATTTCAAACGTCACTGCTTTAAGAACCGTGTTAAGGTAGATAAATCCTATTTTACATGGCACATATGAATTGTTAGATCGGTAATGTATGCTTAATGTTTTGATAATAGTTGAACTTTTTGTGTTTCACAAGCTATTGTGTCGGGCAGCTTCGGCGACTCACTCAACTTGTTGATAAATGACAATATTGACATGTTGCATTGTTAACTGACACGGCTCTGACATTTTTTAAGTTGCGTCAACTACAAGATCGACTAATTTTAAATAAAACTTAATAATTTTGGCATTGAATTGCAATTCAATGTCAAAATGTCAAAAATCCGTTTTAAAAACGTTCATCTTATCACTGTTATATGGAATACGAGCACGAACGTTTTTTTTATTAGTCACTATGAATTATGAAATCTGGTAGACCAGCACCACTGTCACTGCTTATAAAAAAGTAGGTAACTTAACTGTCAGTGTCAAATAATAAAAATATAACCTATTCAAATCTGTGATAAAAACAACGGCAAAGTAAATGGAGTCAATCCGTAAATTGATATACTACAGTATTTTAATAACCATATTTCAGTACGTGTACTGTGATGATTTTAAGGAAGAAATTTTCCTCAAACCCTTGCCACCGACGCATCTTTATGGCTACTTTCAATTTGTCACCTTAGTGGATAGCGAAACATCTTCATGTAAGATAAGAAAATCAATTATGACGTTATTTAATTTAAATAATATGAGTGTTATTAATAAGTTCATTGTTTTTTAGTTCACTCCCACTTGGCTCCCCGATCACTGACTGAAGTGATATCTCGCTTTCAAGTAGAGGAATTGCATCTTACTCTAACAGAAGGCCAGTGGAGACATCATCAATGGGGATATCCAGTATTAGACGCGGCGCCCGGAGCAGAGCTTTACGCTTGGTTCTCACCTGATGTTGCAGATGTTGATACCCAATGGAAAAAATTAACTTCCACACTTTCCGGACTTTTTTGTGCATCCCTGAATTTCATAGACAATTTTAATACAGTCACCCCTCAAATGGCCCTGTGGCCCATGGGAGCAGTGAAATCTGGCCAAAATGTTACATCACAGTTGAGATATGCATCATTACCTAGGGAGATTGTATGCACAGAAAATTTAACACCTTGGAAGAAATTACTGCCCTGTGAATCAAGTCGAGGGTTTTCATCATTGCTTAATTCCAGAATGATACACAACACAAATTATCATTCCATTGGAGTACATGTGAGGAAAATATGTAAATCAAATGATTGTTCTGAAACTCAGCTAGAAATTAAACAGACAGTGGCTCTTGTTTATGATTATGACATAATCAACAGTAATGATTGGTCATTCAGAAAACTTTTTGGGCAAGGTTTACCTGGAGCCTGTCCACTATCCTCTGAGAGTAAGATTTATATTGACATCACTTCTAATGATACACATGCCTATACCTTGACTCCACCACCAGACAATATCATTGTCTCTCAAAGGGGTGGAAGTGATACAAGATTGGCTGTCTATAACATAAAGGCTGATGGACAAATGATAAACATTGGAGCAAAGCATAATTCAAAGCCAGATTTACCAGTTTCCATCCCACCACCTCTACACTTTAATAGATACATCTTGGGATATGGCAAAGAGTTTGGAGGTATAGTGACTGAGTTGACAAACAATTGCTGGACTTCTATTAATGTTGTTGTCCTGGAAAATGCACCTTGGTGGCTACCCTTACAACTGAGTTCCCTAAGAGTTAATGGTCAAGCTGAGAGTAGTCTAGTCCTATCACAATACTATTCACCTGGCCGCAGCAGGCAGAAACCATACCACTTGGAACTCCTAATCAAGTTACCTCCAAGATCAACCACTACTGTCACCATAGATTTTGAATTTGTCTTCTTAAAATGGCAAGAATACCCTCCTGATGCCAATCATGGTTTCTATGTGGGCTCAGCTCTTATTTCTGCCAATTTACCCACAGCAAGAAACTACACTAGCCTGCCTATTGCTGGCACTACATTTGACTCGGTAGTCAATGCATCAAAACAATGTGAGTGAATTTATTTAGTTTTTGTATTAAAGTAACTTATTTAAAAAAAAATCCTGCCCTAAGAAATTTAATCCTTTTGTGGCAGGCGGTTTTGCAAACATTCAAGTCACATGCAGAATTTTAAGACCCAGACTCAGGACAAGCATTTGTGGATCACACAAATGTTTTTCCTACGTGGGGATCGAACCCGCGACGTGTCGCGCTATGTGTTTGACGTGGTGACCTCTACCACTCGGCTATCTGTGCAATTTTTTTTTTCATTTTTACGAAAAGTGACTATTCTTGCATAGTTTAATGTAATACTTATGCATATACTTATACTTATTCTGTTCACTTTTCAGGGTACCCCATTGTATTCAGAACAAATGGTGCCATGGTGTCTCTACCCACTCCGGACTTCAGTATGCCATACAATGTTATCTGTCTCGCCTGCACTGTCGTGGCTCTGGCATTTGGTCCTCTCCACAACATTTGCACTAAAGAGCTGGTTCTCAAACCATTAGGAACACCTGTGTCATTAACCCAAAAACTGTTTAACTTATTTAAGAAGAAAAGAGATTAGTGAATTTAATGGTATTGTACAGTAAGATATGGACTGAATAAATTAATATTATTTAAAATAGTTATATTTTTCTTACTAAACATGACACACCTCTAGATCCTAAAGAACATATCTGTGAAACCGAAAGTTTTATAGACAAGGCAAATAAAAAATAGGTTTGAAAAGAATAAATTGTAGAAGTTTCTCAAGTAAATGTTTGAAAACTTCAATTTGCCGAATTATTAGATCTCATTTGCACGAAAAGCGGTTTTGCAAGACTTTTGGTAAGTTCTTTGGACTGCTGTTCATAAAGGTAAGGGTATAGCCAAAATTAATATACATCCTTCTGTTGCTGTTGTGGGGTTGTACGAAATCTGTGGAAAACATGAAAGTAAAAAGTCTGTGTGATCTCCTTCAAACGCTAAAAATATTTGTCAAACTGACACATGAAATCACTTTTGTATTTGTTGCGTTTTTTGTATCTTAGATTTTATATATGTTTAAATTGGATGAATCATGGTAATAGCAAGAGCGTAAGTGTATTTTATAATTACGTGATGTTATGAACACTTGCATGAAACATTTTTAAGAATATCAATATGTTCAGAGAACAGAGGCTGTGTGGATGCTACAAGGGACAACAAGAGTTTCATAAAGTCCTAGATCTTGAAGACGAGGGCTTGGTGATTTACTGTCATTCATTATGCAGAGAGGCCGTAAGTAATTAAGTATTATAGTGATTGCGATTAACATAAATCTCTGTCAAATATCATAATAGATTATGTACATGTTATGTTAAAATTATAGCTATTTTTATTCTTTGTTTAGAAGGTAACCCAAGGTGGAGTGGTTGGATCCAAAGCGCACGCTACACAAGATGTGTGCGTTATTTTACACAATACGAAGGATGTCAAACTAAAACCCGCAGATATTATACCAGCTTTAGGTATGTCTCTACGTTAAAGTTACATAATTGTAACTGTATCCTACCCTATAACCAACCTTGTGAGGTGCTCCCATATCGCTATGTAAATAATTTATTTTTCAAAAAGTTATTTTTTAGAGTACCTAATTGCCGATCTAACATAATTTAATGAACGCATTTCGTACCTTGGACCCAAACGGCTTGTTTAATTATTAATTATAAAATATACATAATCAAAAAGGCTTATTTGAATTCTTTGGTTTCAGAAAAAAAGGACATAAGTTGCCCTCGATGTAGACTATTATTTGAACACGCTCAAAACTTGTTACGTAATGTAAAATCTATAGACAAACAGAATGTGACGGGAGTATGTGATCATTGTCTTAAAAAGGCACAATCTAAAAAACAATGTGAATTATGTGAACAGGCAGTTAGGAAATATTTAACAATGCGTGATGTTAAAAGGGAAGAAATGAAACGTTACATCAAGTTATGGTTATCTAAAATGAAGCATATAGTTAAAGACGCAGTCGCTGAAAAAAGTAGGAAAGATAAACCTCGAGCATATTCAGATTTACAAATAAATGAGTTATGCCAATTGTCGCCTAGAGCGACCCGTCAGCTCGAAGTTAAGCAAATGTTTCCTTCCGAATTACGTAAATCGGACTCGAACTTGAATGCTAATCTACTTGATCTAGCAGACGATGAGAAACAAATGAAAAAGGCTGTTGTTTTTGATGAATCTATGGAGCCCCTAATTTTAGCACCTTATCAAACCGGTGTCATCGATGCGTATAGACATGATAAATCAGATATAACCGTTGCTGGATCAGATTCAGTAACTCAAATCAAGCCAGTAAAACCTATTAAACCAATAATACACGAAATTCCGAAAGTCGCACCTTGGGAACAGGAGACCCATAAAGTAGACGACGATATTTCAGTAATTAAGGAAGTAACCGTAAAACTCAAACGTGAACCTAGCTCAAAAGTTGTAACGCCTCATGATTCTTCGGGGATTTCCGTTAAAGCCACAAGCTCGACACATGTAAAAGTAACTCCAAAAAAAAGACATTTGACACCAGAAAGCGATTCCGAAAAACATGATATAGCAACACCTGAATTAGGAGAACCAAAGCGAAAAAAAATTAAAGTTTCAGAGGAAAAGGAATCGACCACACATATTAAGGCTACTAAAAGAAAACGTGTGACGGAAGGAGAAGCTGAACATCCGTATTCTGAACAGTATAAACAAGAAAAGGACGAATATTCTAAAATGAAAAAGAAAGCTCGTGAGTCCGAAGCTTTACCCAAAACTTTAAAAAGACTAGAGGACAGCCATTTGACGGACGATGAAGTTAAACTTCAACAAAAGATACCTAAATTAAGCCACGAAACTGAAAAACCAGAAAAAGAATTAGAAAAAAAAACAACCGTTAAAAGTAAAAAGCCTAAAATTGAACAAGACACGGTAGAAAATATTCTTCAAAAGCAATTTAGTTATTTCTTTCCAAAAAGTATGGAAAAACAAGCAAAGAAGCCACCTAAAATTGGGGCACCATCTTCACAGTTAATAAGAGCCACACATGAAAAGATACGCCAGCAAGCAGAAGAAGAAAAGAAAAGGCATGAACAAGAACGACAAAAAAAGCTTGAAGAGAAAGAAAAGAAAAGGCTTGAGAAGGAAGAGAAGAAACGGCTTGCAGAAGAACAAAAAAAGAAGCTCAGGAACAAAAAAAAGAAGCTCGAGAACAACAAAAAGAAGCTCGAGAACAAAAGAGACATGGTGAAACACAAAAACAAGCCGTTCCTGATGCAGAACGCAAGATAAGAGTTGCTGAAGAAGGCGATCTCACAAAAAAAGACCTCGCTAAAGAATTATTAAAGTCCCGAGTAACAAGTAAATCCGAATCCAAAACTAAAACTTCCGTAAAAGATAGGTCAGAAGAATCTGAAAAACCAATAAAAGATTTAAAACCTGAACCGAAACGCAAACCAGATACGAAAGATAAAGTTGGAGAAGTGGATAAGGCACAAAAAGACAAAACTAAACCAGAACCAGGTGTTAAATCCGGTTTAAAAGATAAGGACCAAGAAACTGAAAAAGTGAAAATAGAGTCCAGAATTAAAGCAGAACCGAAAAGCAAGACCGATATTAAAGATAAAGGTGAACTCATCGATAAAGCCAAGAAAGATGGAAAAGTTAAATCTGAACGAGTTGAAGAAACCGAATCAGCCAAAAGGGAAGTAAGGGGCAAAGCTACTTCAAGAGAAGAATTCGAGTCGGGAAAAAGAGAACCAAGAGGCAGAGCTGCTTCAAGAGAGGAAACCGAGTCCGGAAGAAGAGGCAGAGCTGCTTCAAAAGACGAAACGGAATCAGGAAAAAGAGAACCAAGAGGCAGAGCTGCTTCAAAAGACGAAACGGAGTCACGAAAAAGGGAACCAAGAGGCAAAACTGCTTCAAGAGAAGAAATCGAGTCGGGAAAAAGAGAACCAAGACGCAGAGCTGCATCAAAAGACGAAAAGGAGTCACCAAAAAGAGAACCAAGGGGCAAAGCTGCTCCAAGAGAGGAAACGGAGTCAGGAAAAAGAGAATTAAGAGGCAGAGCTGCTTCAAGAGAAGAAACAGAGTCAGGAAAAAGAGAACGAAGAGGTAGAGCTGCTTCAAAAGACGAAACGGAGTCACCAAAAAGAGAACGAAGAGGCAGAGCTGCTTCAAAAGATGAAACGGAGTCACCAAAAAGAGAACGAAGAGGCAGAGCTGCTTCAAAAGACGAAACGGAGTCACCAATAAGAGAACCAAGAGGTAGAGCTGCTTCTAGAGAGGAAACGGAGTCAGGAAAAAGAGATAAAAGCGGTTTGAAAGAAAAGGAAAAATCTGAATCGTCAAAGGACTTGAGAACTAAGCAGCAAAAAGACAAAATTGATAAAAGTCCCGAAAAAAGTCCGAGATCTAAATCAGATATGAAAGATAAAGACGTCGAAAAATCGCAAAAGGAAAAAGGTAAACAAGATCGGGAAGTAAAAGAAGCTGTCCCCAAGAAAAAACGAGACTCTAAAGCCGATGCTGAAGCATCCGATAAGATAAAAGAAAAGCCTATAGATTTTGCAAAAATGAAGCTAGAGAAAGGTGATCTATCAGAACATGCAGCAAGTATAAAAACAGCTCCGAAAGATAAATCAAAAGATGTATCCGCAAAAGTGGCTGATACGCGTAAAACAGCAGAAGTTTCCAAAGGTAAAACTAAAGAGGTTTCTAAAGACAAAGGCCCGTCATCAAAAGAAGCAGCTTCAAAAGAAAAGCCTTTAGATTTTAAAGGAATGCAATTAGACAAAGGCGAGCTATCGCAGCCTGCCGTAAGTGTAAAAGATAAATCAAAAGATGTATCTGTGAAGGCATCAGATAAGCCAAAAGCAAAAGACGGTTCTAAAGATAAATCTAAAGAAGTTTCGAAAGGCCTATCATTAAAATCAAAAGAAAAATCTCTAGATTTTAAGGGTATGAAATTAGATACGGGTGCAGGATTAGTACCTCCAGTAAGTATGGGAGCAGGAATCAAGGAAAAACCAAAAGATATTACTGTGAAGCCGCCAGATTTGCCGCCAAAAGAATCTACAAAAAAAGAAGAAAAGCAACCTGTAAAAAAAGATGAAAAAGCATCTAAAGGACAACAAGAAAAAATTCCAAAAGGCAAAGAAGAAACTAAAGAAGAAAAGTCCAAGAAATCAAAAGAAGATCCTGAAGAGGCGTTATTTAGAAAGCTACAGGCAGAACGACTCAAGGAAAAAGAAGAAGAGAAGAAATTGCTCAAAAAAGAGGAAGCTGAAGCACAAAAAGCTAGGGCTTTGGCAGAGAAAAAAGCTAAAGAAGCGGCAGAAAAAGCAACAACTAAAATTAGAGAAGCGAAAGCTACACCGAGACCTGAGCCCCCAAGACCTCCACCAAAACCGAAACTAGAGCCCAAGCGAGTAGATGAACCCGCAATAGAAGTTAAAATGAATCAAGTTAAAGTGTATAACTCGTCCGCGGATGACTTGATCTTACGGTTGGTTAAAATAAAGCAAACAGCCTTGCAACTAAAATGTAGGGAGAGACCATACAAGATTGATCCATCTAGGATTAAGGCTCATAGAAGTCGTCATGAAATTGGCAGTGTAGATATATCCACCTGTGAACTTTGCAAGAATTCCGACTTGGAGATTGACGTTGATAGTTACGAAAATAATGCTAATATACCTAGTGATATGGAAATTATAATAGGTGAAAAAATATACAAATATAAAGCTCCCATATTGGAATTAGGTTTAGAAGACGAGAATGAAATTATTCCCATTCTCTTTAAATCGAGCTTTGAAGTAGAACCTTTACTGACGCCTCAATCCATGCCAGCCAAACATGAAATTGTAGAAGAACCGCAAAAGAAATCAAAGGAATCAAAAGGGGTAAGTATTTGAAAATAAGTCACGTACATCAAAAAGTGACGGTAGTTAAGTTAGGATTCCATCCAGCTTGGCAGTAAAACTGTACTAAACTTTTCTCGTATTCGAAGTTCAGTGTGCTTCATCATACGGTGACCAATGATTATAATTACCTTATAAGTATTACAACAAAACATAAAGCGAGTAACAATCTTACTGCGCTGTGGAGGCGCTGTTTCGTTGTGTAAAAATAAATCGGGAAAGAAGTAAAACATAATTACAACAGAAATACTCATAGTGCTGTAAGGTTTTTAACCATACCAAATCATCAAAACTGGTATTCAGAAGTCACCAGCACTCCATATTTTTTTTTTACAGGCACCGTACAACATTGGAGCTAACGCGAAATTTGTGGTACTGGCCTCTTTTATCGATTCTTTAAAATTATTTTAAAAAATGACATTAAGAATACTATTCTATGACATTATTCTATGGGATATTTAACTTGACGATAGTTTTTATAGTTATATATTTGCGGGTTTTTATATTTTAATATTAGAATTTATCATTTAGTCCTGTCAAAGAGGTTTATAATCAGCAATATTTTATAATCAATATGTCTAAAAACAAAAAATCAGAACCTGTAAGTAGATTATTGACGGGTGATTTTATTGTACATAGAAACAAAAGTAATGAGTCTTGTATTTTATTTCAAGAAAATAGGAAAATAAAGGCAGTGATTTTCGTCAAATGCAGTGATAGTTTGAGATGTGTCCTAAGATAGACGAAGATATTTTATATCTTTTGTGAAAGATTATTCTGGTGTCCGTCGGTATTTATTAATTTGGAGTCCTACTAAAATTTTATTACTTATTTTAAACCTACAATAAAACCAAAAAAATACCAAGATACAATTTGTCACCTAAACTACTTCGGAGGCCTACGCGCAGTTTAAACTGTCACTGGTTTGGACATCAACATTCAGAAGGAAGATCCAATTTTATCCAGGCAGCTATTTTCATTTTTTTATGTAGAGTTATTAATTAAGCGTATGCAAAAAAATACCTTATATGTAGGTATACGTTACGGACTTATGTAAAGAAATACATGAATGTTTACGATTAGGTAGGTAGACCTAAGTACAATACTAGCTACTATTAATTTGTGACACGCATATTTTTCATAGAATCGGAATCTAGGTCTCTAACCTACTACTAAATAATACTACCCTGTTTCAGGTGGACCCAGACCAAGGCAAAGGAATAATACGTTACGCCTTATCAGATCGCACGTTTATTGACAAAGGCTGGACGATGTTACCGACCGAAAAAGTCGTACGAAAGGTAAATAAATGGGTAGCCTTAATACCTTCTTATCTTTTTCATAGCAGCAACACAAGCCACAAATATTGCATAATCTTTAAAGCCGCTGTTTCGTAGATTGATAGCCTATTTTTTTTTCTTTTGCTACATAGGTACTAATTTCAACAAAAATATTTTATACTAATTTTATTATTTAGCTTAGTCCGCCAATCGCATACGCTTTAATAAGTGTTAATGCAATGGATCTAAAATATTCTTGTTATTGTAGATGAACGTATACCGTATGCGTCCGGCTCATCCGGAGTTCGACTGGTTTGAACACAACAAGAATAAACGTTTGATGACTTATGACACCGGTGAGCGCCTTGCCGAGTTTGATGATAATGGACGTGGGCGATGGTATTACAGAAATGGACGCTTAGCTCTGGACTATTACGACGCCGAAGGTTGCAGATGGTTTTGCTTTGTTTTACAAATAATCGAGTGGTTTAGACAATCCAATGTTTTTTTTCTATATTTCCAGAAACAAATGCTCAACAACGTTTTGTGATATACAGTAGTGGTGAGCCTGATGAACGCGGACGTTCACATCCTATAACGATTCTTGCCACTTTCGACTACCTCGGAAACGGTATAGTCTTTGATCATGCTGGCAAGATACGGTAATAATTTCTCTAAAAATGTGTTTCTTATGTCTTTCTAAAATTGCTGAATACAAAATATATTTATTCCAGCCTGAAGTACAACCAGACTGAAGGAGTAGTGCTCGATCGCGGCATTGGTCCCGTGTCTCATTGGAAATGGCATACGTTAAACGATCCTCCAGTACTCCAGCAAGTAATGATTGATACTCAGATGGCGCATAAAGATCCCCAAATAATTAAACTTGGATCAGCAGCCGATAATAAAATACGACCAGATAACGAAGAAATGTTAGCCATCGAATTTGACAATTTCATAAAAGAAAAAAGTAAGAAGCTGTCACAGAAATTTAAACCTTTCCAAATAAAGATGAAGGCCTTGAAGATTAACGAGCATTTTTCATTGAAAGTACTAGATCAAGCTACAGTATATCTCATCTTCAGAGATGGGTCGACTAACTTAAAACTGAACATCGGTATGATACTCGATCATCAAGAAATTGTAGATACTGATACTGCCGAGGTAGGAGAAGTGTCAAATAATTTAGAACGATTCCCGGCTCGCACAGACAGTCTCGCAGGTTTGCAGCGCAGTGTAGCTTACGCTCAGCGCTATGAAAGAACTCGCACAGAGCGAGAACGGAGATTAAGGCCCCCCGAGCCTTGTGGAAGCGCTGATCAATTAATCGCTGCAGCGTCCGCACCCCTTAGAATCCCATTAAGGACGGTGCCCACAGGCACAACATCAAGTGTCGCAAACTGTAGATGCAGAAAACCAACAAACAATTTATATTATAATACCCGTCTTCTTTGAGTTTTGTACTTGTGGTTGTTAGTAAATTTTCTTTATAATCTTATATTTTAATGTTGCTAAAATAAATTAGTGATATTTTAATAATTAGTATAATTACTACTTAATTAATTTCATACTTAGGTTTTAAATAAATATCTTCAATTTGTATAAGTTGTGGTTGTTTTCTGGAGAATATTTCTAAGGCTAGCCATATATTGACTGCTATACGAAGTCTATGTATGGTCGTAATTGTAAACATGTGGCTAAAGTGCTAAGCGCTTTCACATTTTTGTCTACTAGTTCAAGCCTGATTCTGCTTGAACTCTGTTAATGCCCATTTTGTTCATTTTGCATTAACTGCACGATCTAGCCATGTGCATATTGATTACTGCTCGTGTTTGGCTTAACTAAAGCATTTAGCTTAAAATATGCACTTAGCTGTAGTCTCTTTTAGTTATCACTTTATCATAATAGTGATAATTAAATAAATAAATAAAATCAAGTCGGTCAAGTAACCAGTCGGACTCCGTACTCGAGTGATCCGATTGAAGTTTTAGCTGTACATAAGATACACCTGTACCTCTACCATGAGTTTTTAGTGACGGAGCTCGCTAGCGTCTGCGTAAAAAATATCTATGACAAAATGTACAGCGCCCCTAGCGGTCACTTGAAAAACTAAAATCGGTAGTATGAGTTGACAAATAAAACCTATCGAAACATTCAAAACGTCCTCGACAGCGAGTAGCGAGCGTGTAACGTTTTGCGGTGGTTACTCTAAGAAAACGGTACCATGAGTCACAAATTTGACAGATGGTATCGACAAATACCATTACGATTGTAGTTAAGTAACTCACTTGCTAAACAAGGTGTGAAACGGTATTCGGTTTATAGTAATTGTTTAGTTTTGAGTATTTCTTGTGAGAATCATGTCGGCAAGAGAGTATTTAAAATCAAGTAGCACTAGTTAAAAGTCAATTTACATTGAATACACGCTGTCACTTTTTTACAATGAAACATACATGAATTCATTATTAAGGAAACGCTGGAAATAAGTCAGCGTTCACAGAGGGCTCCATCCCAACCAATAGTTCATTAAGTAATATTAAATTATATTAAAATATACTGAATATTTTACGCTCTATAAAGTTTAAAAAGTATTAGGATTATTCAAACACTAGCTGTAGCCCAGGACTCCGTCCACGTGGACTTCAGTTTATAGCGTTCGGTGGTCTCCGTTTCCATCAGGCTATCTGTCAAATTCAATACAATCGGTTCAGTAGGATTGGCGTGAAAGCGAGACAGACAGACAGATAATTTTTCGCATTTATAATATTAGTTTCAATAGAAGCACAGTCTATCGGTATATGAAACAATTCTACAAAACTATCGCGATCAATCGGAAGACATAGGTACTCCCCAAAGTTGTGCCACATAACCATTCCTAGGTACCCACGACACCGCTTTCAATTTAATAATGAAAAATTACTAAAACCCAAAAGAGCAAGAAGAAAAGTGTCCATCTATTTGTGATATCAAAAGAGTTCGTATAACTACATCAACCGCATATTTAAAAAAAAAAAACTTTGCGAAACTTCAACGGCAAAGATGGCGACTTGAGCGGTTTGTTTTTTGCCATCGGAATTTAACGAAATTCTCCATAATCCGAAATCTGCGGATATATGTTGTCGACTCAAAATCAATATTTTTTTATGTTTTGTTATTCATATAAGGTTTCGATCGAGTTTACCGTAGTCCTGCATGAAATTATTAATGTAGATTTGAAGCTTTTCGGGAATATATATCTTACTCTGTCTTTTAAGCAACGTTAGAAAGAAACAACTACATTAGGCGTGAAGTTAGGCACGTTCGACAACATGACAAGTATGACAACACGAATACTACAATAACAATCGAGCTCTCGATGGCGAGCGCGTCAAGGTTTTTTAAACTCATGGTATGAGTCCAATCGAAAACTATTCGATCCGCGTTTATACGCTATCGACTGTAGTAAAGTCATTGACGTTTTCGATAGCAACTCATGGTAGAGGTACGGATGACACAAGGGCCTTACTACAATGGTTATATTTTTACCACTGGAGGACGGAACTCAAAAAAAGAACTATTTTTTTTATGGCTACTCCAAGTGTAAGGTGTTTAGTTCGTAGGTGAACGGAGACAACTAAACCTAAATTCATCATATTTTATTCTTCTTGCTTTGCTAGAGAAAGACAAACTACTTATTTCTGTATTATTGGTTTGAGCCCACATTACATTAGTTATCGATTATCTATTTCAGTACCTCTACCATGAGTTTTGAGCGACCGGGCTCGCTAGCGTCTGCGTAAAAAATATCTATGACAAAATGTACAGCGCCCCTAGCGGTCACTTGAAAAACTAAAATCGGTAGTATGAGTTGACAAATAAAACCTATCGAAACATTCAAAACGTCTTCGACAGCGAGTAGCGAGCGCGTAACGTTTTGCGGTGGTTTCTCTAAGAAAACGGTACCATGAGTCACAAATTTGACAGATGGTATCGACAAATACCATTACGATAGTAGTTAAGTAACTCACTTGCTAAACAAGTACCTCTACCATGAGTTGCCATCGAAAACGTCAATGACGTTACTACAGTCGATAGCGTATAAACGCGGATCGAATAGTTTTCGATTGGACTCATACCATGAGTTTAAAAAACCTTGACGCGCTCGCTATCGAGAGCTCGATTGTTATTGTAGTATTCGTGTTGTCACACTTGTCATGTTGTCGAACGTGCCTAACTTCACGCCTAATGTAGTTGTTTCTTTCTAACGTTGCTTAAAAGACAGAGTAAGATATATATTCCCGAAAAGCTTCAAATCTACATTAATAATTTCATGCAGGACTACGGTAAACTCGATCGAAACCTCTATGAATAACAAAACATAAAAAAATATTGATTTTGAGTCGACAACATATATCCGCAGATTTCGGATTATGGAGAATTTCGTTAAATTCCGATGGCAAAAAACAAACCGCTCAAGTCGCCATCTTTGCCGTTGAAGTTTCGCAAAGTGTTTTTTTTTTAATTATGCGGTTGATGTAGATATACGAACTCTTTTGATATCACAAATAGATAGACACTTTTCTTCTTGCTCTTTTGGGTTTTAGTAATTTTTCATTATTAAATTGAAAGCGGTGTCGTGGGTACCTAGGAATGGTTATGTGGCGCAACTTTAGGGAGTACCTATGTCTTGCGATTGATCGCGATAGTTTTGTTGAATTGTTTCATATACCGATAAACTGTGCATCTATTGAAACTAATATTATGTCTGTCTCGCTTTCACGCCAATCCTACGGAACCGATTGTATTGAATTTGAGAGATAGCCTAATGGAAACGGGGACCGAACGCTATAAACTGAAGTCCACGTGGACGGAGTCCTGGGCTACAGCTAGTGTTTGAATAATCCTAATAATTTTAAACTTCATAGAGCATAAAATATTCAGTATATTTTAATATAATGTAATATTACTTAATGAACTATTGGTTGGGGTGGAGCCCTCTGTGAACGCTGACTTATTTCCAGCGTTTCCTTAATAATGAATTTATGTGTGTATGTTTCATTGTAAAAAAGTGACAGCGTGTATTCAATGTAAATTGACTTTTAACTAGTGCTACTTGATTTTAAATACTCTCTTGCCGACATGATTCTCACAAGAAATACTCAAAACTAAACAATTACTATAAACCGAATACCGTTTCACACCTTGTTTAGCAAGTGAGTTACTTAACTACAATCGTAATGGTATTTGTCGATACCATCTGTCAAATTTGTGACTCATGGTACCGTTTTCTTAGAGAAACCACCGCAAAACGTTACGCGCTCGCTACTCGCTGTCGAAGACGTTTTGAATGTTTCGATAGGTTTTATTTGTCAACTCATACTACCGATTTTAGTTTGTCAAGTGACCGCTAGGGGCGCTGTACATTTTGTCATAGATATTTTTTACGCAGACGCTAGCGAGCCCGGTCGCTCAAAACTCATGGTAGAGGTAAAGGTGTGAAACGGTATTCGGTTTATAGTAATTGTTTAGTTTTGAGTATTTCTTGTGAGAATCATGTCGGCAAAAGAGTATTTAAAATCAAGTAGCACTAGTTAAAAGTCAATTTACTTTTTTATAATGAAACATATATAAATTCATTATTAAGGAAACGCTGGAAATAAGTCAGCGTTCACAGAGGGCTCCATCCCAACCAATAGTTCATTAAGTAATATTAAATTATATTAAAATATACTGAATATTTTACGCTCTATGAAGTTTAAAAAGTATTAGGATTATTCAAACACTAGCTGTAGCCCAGGACTCCGTCCACGTGGACTTCAGTTTATAGCGTTCGGTGGTCTCCGTTTCCATCAGGCTATCTGTCAAATTCAATACAATCGGTTCAGTAGGATTGGCGTGAAAGCGAGACAGACAGACAGATAATTTTTCGCATTTATAATATTAGTTTCAATAGATGCACAGTTTATCGGTATATGAAACAATTCTACAAAACTATCGCGATCAATCGGAAGACATAAGTACTCCCCAAAGTTGCGCCACATAACCATTCCTAGGTACCCACGACACCGCTTTCAATTTAATAATGAAAAATTACTAAAACCCTAAAGAGCAAGAAGAAAAGTGTCCATCTATTTGTGATATCAAAAGAGTTCGTATAACTACATCAACCGCATATTTAAAAAAAAACACTTTGCGAAACTTCAACGGCAAAGATGGCGACTTGAGCGGTTTGTTTTTTGGCATCGGAATTTAACGAAATTCTCCATATTCCGAAATCTGCGGATATATGTTGTCGACTCAAAATCAATATTTTTTTATGTTTTGTTATTCATATAAGGTTTCGATCGAGTTTACCGTAGTCCTGCATGAAATTATTAATGTAGATTTGAAGCTTTTCGGGAATATATATCTTACTCTGTCTTTTAAGCAACGTTAGAAAGAAACAACTACATTAGGCGTGAAGTTAGGCACGTTCGACAACATGACAAGTATGACAACACGAATACTACAATAACAATCGAGCTCTCGATAGCGAGCGCGTCAAGGTTTTTTAAACTCATGGTATGAGTCCAATCGAAAACTATTCGATCCGCGTTTATACGCTATCGACTGTAGTAAAGTCATTGACGTTTTCGATAGCAACTCATGGTAGAGGTACAGTTTTCGCTGCACTAACAGCTGTCATGCCATATCTTCCTTTCTGTCATGTCATAACGCAATGTCAATTTGTGTATTGAGATTTGAGCTACTATACTTGTTTTGTTCATTAGAAATACGCAGTGTTTAATAAAATGTTAAGGGTGTAAAAGAAGTCAATATTAGACTATTATTTATGAATAATTGTATATAGTTCTTCAATATTATAAATACTAAAATGGTAAGTAAAACTTTTTTTAACGAATTCATACCTATTGGAATAACAACTACAAATTAGCTTTTATCAACTTCATGATTCAGAGTTATCAAGACGATCCCAGTTGTTACGTTGGTTCCTTCCCCAAGGACTTTAGTTACGGACCTTTTGAACAAAATGGAGAGGGTGACAATATTTCATTACAAGAAGACCACAAACCCAGAATTCTACTAATGGGGCTGAGAAGGTAGGTTTATTTAAACAGCCTTTCATATTCATAAATATTTAGTAACGTTGCAAGCTCATGTCAAGGTTTAATAGAAAATGAAAAGGTGGAATGTAACTAGTGAATTAATTTCTGACCTTCTGATGGGATGGATTAAAATCTCATGAACTTGACTTTGCCTTTTATAAACTTATGTCATTTTGTTAATATTTAACTACAAATTAACTGCCACTTGTCCCTCATATGCATGTATCCCAATAAGATTCTCATGAGAATGAAAGACAATAACTATTTCAATTAATTTTATTTTCTTTAAGATTTTTTTAATTTTTCACACCAAAATTGTTATTTCAGATCGGGGAAGTCATCAATTCAGAAAGTGGTTTTTCATAAAATGTCACCTAATGAAACCTTGTTTTTGGAGTCTACAAACAAAATAGTAAAAGATGATATAAACAACAGTAGTTTTGTACAGTTTCAAATATGGGATTTTCCAGGGCAAATTGATTTCTTTGATGCAACCTTTGACTCTGACACAATATTTGGTGGATGTGGTGCCTTGGTGTTTGTAATTGATGCCCAGGTAAACTGAAGACAAACACCAAAACTACAAAATTAACTAGAAAAAAAAAATGTAAATGTACCTAATTGACCATTAAACTTATTTTATTTTTAGGATGATTATCAAGATGCTTTGGATAAACTACAACTTACAGTAACGAAAGCCTATAGAGTTAATAGCAACATAAAGTTTGAAGTTTTCATACATAAAGTGAGTACATATACTTTTATTTGGAGTTAGATAACAACTTTGTATTCATATTGTAATGTGATCTGTGGACTAATATTAATTAGCTTATAATCTGGGTCACATACATGTATTACATGTGTTGTAATTGTATGTGCTTTATTTTGTTTGTCATTTTACACAAATCACTTTTTTTCTGAAAGTATTTTATTTAGACAAACATAACTAACACATTTTATACATTCATATTCCAAAGCCGGGTGTATGTACTGTACTATCAATTTACTGTCAATTTATTCTATATTGACACTTTTTTCATTGTTTATTTGTTATATAATAGTTTCCCTTATTTCTTGTTCATTTATAGAAAATCATCCACTTAAATAATTTGTCAAAATATAGTGAACCATACGTATATGAAATATATTATATTGTGTTACAATCATGAAACAATCAATATGTTTTTAAAACTGACTCATTTATAACTTTTATGCAGAGATACACAAACAGGCATTTTATACCTAAGCAGGAAACTGTTAATTATAACAAGCAAGTTATATTTAAGACCAGTGAATATATCACTAAATTTAACATTTACTGAACTTCTAGATATTTAATTAAAGGTATTGGAACTTATTTATAATTTTTAAATATAATATTACAGGTTGATGGCCTTAATGATGATTATAAGATGGAATCCCAAAGAGATATTCACCACAGAGCAACGGAGGACTTGGCGGAAGCAGGCTTGGAACATGTCCATCTGTCATTCCACCTGACCTCCATATATGACCACTCCATATTTGAAGCATTCAGTAAAGTAGTACAAAAGCTGATTCCACAGTTACCAACATTAGAAAACCTTCTGAACATTCTTATTTCTGTAAGTAACAATAAACTCATAAACTTTATAATGATGGCTTACTCTTCTTAACCTTCAGCTGGCACAAGATTTATCAGTCTGCCACCACCTGGTAAGTTGTGTAACAGCTGTGGAAAGAAAAACCCTTCTAAGCCATAGAGAGTGCCTACCTGAGTTCAAACTACTTTAAGATGTGGTAGTAGAGATCTAAAACCCTAATGCAACTAAAAAAATATTATTGTTTTATTACTTATGTGACTACTTATTACAATTAAATGTTTTCAGAACTCAGGGATAGAGAAAGCATTCCTCTTTGATGTGGTTTCAAAAATCTACATAGCTACCGACAGCTCCCCAGTGGATATGCAGAGTTATGAACTGTGCTGCGATATGATAGACGTTGTCATTGATATCTCTTGTATATATGGGTGAGCATATTGTAAATAGTTACCTTATTGGTGCTAATAAACAATAACATATCATACAAAGTTGCAAGATGCGCAAGTTATTAACAATGTATAATATGTAGAATGTTTATCATTAAAAATACTGTTGTCATAAGAAAGTGTATTTGAAAGTAATTAAACAGGATTATAATAACTTTCCATGTTTTGTTTTCAGTATGGTGGATGAAACAGAAGTGAATACATTTAACAGTCAAAGCTCAAGTTTAATAAAATTAAACAATGGTACTGTTCTGTACTTACGTGAAGTCAACAAGTTTCTTGCTCTTGTTTGTATTTTGCGTGAGGAAAACTTCCAGAAACAAGGTAAAAGTATTTTTAAGTCCTAAACATCCATTATAATACTTAAGATTTTAATATTTATGGTTATTGTTTTCACATTATTAGATGTTAATATGGGGATACTAAGTTCTCTGAAACTAATATTCATACTTTAATTTTTTAGGAGTGATTGATTACAATTTCCTATGTTTCCGTGATGCTATAACACAAGTTTTTGAGCTGCGCAACAAATGCCAGAATGTTATAGCTTCGAGAGCAGCCTCGAGTACCCCGGAGCCGATAGCCAACGGCACAGCAGACTCAACAGAAAGTGCTTCCGACCGCTCACAAACTAATTTACCATAGCATATCACCACAACGCTTATTTTTGAAACCTAACATTAATATGTGTATCTATATTTTTAAATAACAGTATGTGAATAAAAGAGCATAATTGTGTTAAATCTATTTTTATTTTGCCTAATGCTGTCCTAAAAATTAACAGAGCTCATTTGCTCACTTATCCTTCTTGGTTTAAGGGAATGGACAAGTTTTATACAATCACGTGATATAAGAATCACAGTTTACAAAGCCCATTGATTTAAAAAAATATTAAGTGCAAGGCAGGCTACTAACATCAACTACTTATTAATGCATTCTTATTTCGATGACACGGCTAGCACATGTTTATCCTGAACTGCGTAATTGTAGTCTGGATTAAATACTCGACATATTTATTTCTTTTTACTGGTGCCAGCCTTCTGGCCACATTTTCGATTCGGATGATTTTAATATAGATTTATTCTTTGGCGGTCCGTATATAATGTATAATGTGTATTTCATATTTATACTAGTTATCCCAGCAAACGTTGTTTTGTTATACAAATGAGTATTAGGGGAAAAAAGGGGGTATAAATGTTGTTCGATTCTCAGAGCTACCGAATATATACACAGATTTTATAAGAAACGATCCAGCCGTTCTTGAGGAGTTCAATTTCGTACACCGTAACACGAGAATTTTATATTTAAGATTATTGTAATACAGTTTTGAAAATGCTAATATTAGACATGTATATGTGTAGGTACTTTATAATTATATGTTTTTGAATTGAGTTTCGTAAATGTATTATTCCATGCATAAAGCCATAAACAGACCGCAATCTTAAAACTTTCTATAATTTTAGTATAAAATTATAAATAAACGTTTTCTTTTTACTGGTAATACAGAAAATTCTACTCTCACGCCATATGACATTTGTGATACCAACCTTAACGCACCATATGTCAATTACGGGAAAATAATACTTTGTAGGTATCTTTTGTTTGTGCTTTGCTATTCTATTTGAGCTTATGGTTGTTCTTTGAAAATAATTTATTTTCTCTGCAGCAGTACATCATACTTAGTGTTATTGATCCAGAAATTGTACATCGTATTTTTCTACAGTAGACGATTTTGGTAAGTGCTCGGTCATTTTGTTTGTAACTATCTTTTTCCGTCCGTAGCGAAAGACTATAGTCGAATGTTCTTATAGAAAACATTATAGGAATTGCGAAATCTTATTTAGTTCCGATAACATGATGGTGTGTACAGTTTTTACTACGAAGATGTACAATTACTTCATAGGTTTGGAGTTATCATTTTTTCCGGACTTCGCGCAAGTGCAGATTCATTCGATCAAACAAAGGAAGAGGATCATGTACTTTTCACTTGCGGTTTTTCCTTTCCGTTTGGTTTTATCCAAACAAGTCTTTCATTGAACTTGAATTCGTATTTTATTTTTAATGATAAAAATTGGTCGTTCTATGTAAAATAAGAAGTACTTTTCATTCATAATATGTAATCATATTCCAACTAAAACATTTAACTTGAAATCATGGAATGTTTTTGCAAACCACTTTCACTTCCTTAATTACATTTAACTGTTTGTTTTGTATGGTGTATGAACACAGTACCAGAGTATTAGGTAAATTGTTTATATTCAGAAACATATTCTGTATACTCACTGGTGCCTTCACATTGACCTAACTTTCTGGTTTCCCTTAAAGCAATCTATAGTTTTTAGGGGTTAAAATATTCAGTTGTTCCTTCCTGAAACAAATACAATAATCTAAAAATGTTTAATTATCTGAAAGTATTTTTTCATCTCAGTAAAACTAAATACATTTTAATCCAGCTGAAAATATTATGAGCAAGGTTAGAATTTTAGCATGGAACAGTAATATTTAGATCTTTGTTTTATCTGACTAAGAAACAATATTTCCATAATTTGAGAACACACTTTACTACTTTAGAGACAAATCTAAGCCTGGTATTAATTAAGAAGGTATGAAACAAGTACATAATATGTATACTTAATTTTTTTTTTAATTATTAATAATCGGTAAAATTAACTTGCGGTCATTCAATCATGCTGAAAAAACTTACCAGGATATAGTCATTATAACAAAAAGCCAAAACTTATTATGGAGGTGAAGAATGTGTATACAATAAAATAATCATGAATAAATATTGTCCTTATCCTTATTGAGATAAAAGATGATTCATATCAAAATTTCAGACTTACAGAAATGCTTTAATTATATTTTCATGTAATTTCTCTTAATAACATTATAATTATTAAAAAGAAAATAGAGAACATTACTTTTTAACTACTTACATACTTTATTTATGTAAAACAACAAAGTATGGTTTGTAGATAGTTATATAAATAGATCATGTATTTAATAACAAACAGTTATTTATTTACAAAAGTTTGTCTGTAGGTACCTACTGGTTACAATTTAGGCACGATTGGTCTAATTCGCGGTGGGTACGATTCGCGGTTGATCCAATTTGCGCAACAAGGTTAGGTTCATAGCGAATCGCGAGCTTGATAATATTTTTAGGGTTCTGTACCTAAAACCGTTTAAATGGAATCCTTTTACTGAAGTTTCGACCGAGGCTGAAAAAAGGCGGTTATGGTTACTTAATCGTGTTGGTGGGTGAGAAATAAATTTGAGGTTGGATACCCACAAATGTATTTGTTCCCCGAGCGTTTTTATCCTTAGCCTATTTGTACGGAACCCTCAGTGCTCCAAGTTTGACTGGCACTTACCGGTTTTACATGCGAATCGTACCAGACGCGAAATAGACACGAAACAAATTGAAACATTTATGACCGTATGACAAAATGTGATACGTTACACATTTATTGGTACTCAAATGTTGGGCACGATTTTTTTGTTTTTCTATCAAAGATGTGTTTTCACTCTTCTTAACACATGATCCTTCGATACATGATGAGCAAATCTGTAGACTAAATCTTTACAGAATGCTCTTCGATTCCATTCGAATTGAGTTCGAATTAATACTTTTGAAAACGACACTGTCGTCAATTCCTGCAGAGGCACGAATTGGGCTTGAACTCGTGCGATTGCTAAAGACGTTGATGACACTGGATCAGTACCCGTACTTTGTATATATCGGGAGCACCATCTAGGACCGCATCAAGAAACGAATATGTAATATTTAAATCAAGAACTGAGTTCAAAAGGGAGATGTTTCTCCTCATTTTTCAAGTCAGGTAATAAATAATACCGTGTATAGAACCATAAAAATAATGGGAAATAGAACCAAATTAGTCTCGGGACTCGGGAGTAAGTTTGCTGAATTCCTTACTTTGGCTCATGCACCTAACGTCCTTAATGTATTGTGTATGGTGCATAGCAGCTGCACGCCATAATTGCAATAAAGTATTTGAAGTTAAGAATGTTAAGACAGAAATCAAAAAATTAATAACTAAACACATTTGATAATAAATAATAAATAAATAATAATAATAATTGATGATTGTAATATTTAAAAACGGGGACAATAACTACACTAAATACATGAAAAAACGTAATTTATTAAATTGTTGTCGTTTTTGTGTTTTACGCTAAAAACAAGTCATATTCTGAAATTTAGAACTGAGAATTTCAAGATTCAAGGACAAAATGATTTATTAAACTTAAACGTACAAGGATATTTAAACTCCAAAACAAATAGCTAACCTAAGTAGGTCATTATTTGCCAATACCATTATTTGCTGCTTCAATTTAAAAGCGTGTTTTAATTAATTTCATTTGTTATCTCCGTAGTAGATGACGCTAAGTACTCTTATTTACATGCAATCGCAACTGGAATCCTTTATCATTTTAGCTAATCATTAAGAATACATTATTAACACTAGTAGCAAAACTCTACGTTTTATATAGGTACTAGCTGTTGCCCGCGGCTTCGTCCACGTCGTTAGAAGATATAAGTTAGGAATTTTTAAACGGAAACCCGAAGATGAATAATTTTTCCTGTTTTTTCCACATTTTCCATTGTATCTTCGCTCCTATTAGTCGCAGCCTGATGGCATATAGCCTAAAACCTTCCTCGATGAATGGTCTATTCAACACAAAAAGAACTTTTCAATTTGAACCAGGAGTTCCTGAGATAAGCGCGTTCAAAAAAACAAACAATCTCTTCAGCTTTATATATTACTATAGATTTATGTCATTGATGCTTTGTATAATTAGGTATGTATAAAAGTTACGCGACGTACGTCGTTGATATTCTGTGGTTTTGCGGTAATTTAATTTAATTTATTTATTAAGATAACATAATCCACTTGTTAGTAATACATGAATAATATGGTTAGTAAGTCACAATCACAATATAAACATATAAAAATACAGCAACATACAGAATAGATTAGACATGAAGTCTTATAACATTATTCATGTACGGGGAATCTACCCTATAAGCTATCATGTTCAGGATGCTGTTGGTGCTGGCGCGTACTCTGCTGACCATTGAAGCGATGCGTTTTCGCATTATCGCGCTAAAACCGTCAACATGCGCGTCCGCGAACATGCCGGAGGCACTACAATAACGCGGCAACCCCAACAGCATCCTGAACGCATTATTATACTGGATCCGAAGGGATTCGTACGATCTTCGAGTATATGTAATCCATAGGCTGCACGTGTAGAATGTTGTGCAATACGCTCTAAACAAGGTTGTTTTAGCACCAGTGGAGCAACGTACAAACCTACGAGATACCATATTAGCTCTTACCGATAAAGCCCTTCGTTCCCGTTCCATGTCCATGTCGTCACGTAAATCTGAGGCAACCACATGACCTAGGTATTTAAAACTATCTACTCTTTCTAAGGAGGTTCCATTTATTTTTTAGCGGGGGAATATTGGTGGGATATTTAGTTCCGGATTTAAAGACCATAACCTGGCTCTTTTTTTCATTATATTTAAGTCCATGGGTTTGTGCATACCCCTCACATAAACAAAGCAGCCTCCTTAGACCACAGACTGAGGCGCTCAACAGCACCATATCGTCAGCATAGCTGAGATTATTGACGCATACGTCATCAATATGGCATCCGACATGTTCGTTGCTGAGCGTGACAATCAGTGCATTAATATATAAATTAAAGAGTACAGGAGAGGTCAACCCTCCCTGCCTCACACCACACTCCATTTTATACGAATCAGACAGTTGCCCTGCCCACCTTACATTGTTGACCTGGTTTCCATACCAATACCTAAAGATATTTATGACTTCTGGAGGCGTATTCTCCTCTTTTAACTTTTTCCAGAGTATGTCGTAGGAAACCAGGTCAAAAGCCTTAGAAAGGTCTAAAAAACACGCATATATTGGCGTTCCCCGATCTGTATAATATCTGACAGTTTGCTTGAGACACATAATTGCACATTCGGTTGAGAGTTTGGGCCTAAACCCAAACTGATTGTCATGTATTTGAAGATGTTTATTTAACTGTATCTCAAGCAATCTATCAAGTACTTTAGCTATAATGGTGGCCAAGGATATCGGCCTATAGTTGCCCAGATCCGACATGTCCCCAGATTTATTTTTAACAACTGGTATCACTATGGTTTTTATTAAATCGGGTGGTAAATAACTATGACTCATACATAGGTTACAGAATAGTGATAACACTCGCGAAATATGAGCACCACCGTACTGAAGGTGCTCAATGCTCAGACCATCATGGCCAGGGGACTTACCTCGCGACATGTGTCTGATCACGTTCTCCACGTCCTTGGCCCTAAAACGTAAGCCCACCTTTCCTTCAGGTTTCTCAGCATTGAGCATCTCCCCCGATGGTCCCAACTGTGAATGCAAATGCAAATGTGAATGACAATGCAAATGTTTAAAAAAAAGTATCTATACACAACACACAAGACTAAAATCACTGTAAATTGCCTTCCTCCACCCTTTGTCAAAAATCCTTTTTATTTCGCATATTGCTGTATGATTCACTGATTTCCCTCTTTTTTCGACGCATGCATTCGGCATGTTGCAATCTGTAAATCCACAATATTTCTTTGTTCTCAGGATAATAACTTAACTGGTCTTCAGCTTAACGGTAGAGAATTTAACGATTGTATAAAAAAAATACGCGAGGGCTGAATGATTATGATGAAATCATGTCATCTTGCGTTCGAATAACAAGGTAACGGTATTGATTTGCAATTAATCATAAGAACTTTTTGGTCATTGACTCGAGACATGATAACGTCTCTTCGGTTTTACTCACGTTGCAATTATTATACCTGCTGCCTAGCTGTAGAACATTAAGAAAAAAAAAATGGCAAAATAAAAAAAATACCAACAACCAGCACTGGTAGCACCCAGTTATTGAAGCTGTTTCAGTCGTGGAAGAGAGACTCCATTCTATACCGGGTAGTGCGTCGTCTCGCTTCAGCAGCTGCAAAAGTCTTGTGTTCAGTGGTGGTGGACGGTGGTAAATCCACGGCTAGGCTAACGTACGTAAAATAAGGTGCTTATTATCCCAGACTTGCCTGAATAGGTATTAAAGTATAAAAAATACGTTTCATTACTTACATCGCACTTGCATCATTATAAAGAATCAGAGATTTAATGCAAACATGACATAAATATCCATACGTACAATAAAATCGTAGAAAATTGAAATCTGCGCATAGAACATTGTTTTTAAAGGATACTCACTACGTGTTCTACGAACGATACCGAGCCTGGAATATTTTTTTTTCTGTCAGTGTGTTTGTGCGCGAGGAACTCAGCAATGTCAAAATTCAATGCGGTTCTCTGGTGCATTAGGGTAAGCTTTACTTAACATTTCGTGTTTGTTTCTTGCAATGGGTTCGTAAATGAACTTATGCCAATTTAGAGAATCACGTCGAAAATTTTGATTCACTGGCCAAAATACCTTTCGTCGTGAGCAAAGTTGCTGGCATAGCTAGTCTAACATAAACGACAATCGTTGCGTCATGCAACTAGTACGGGTAAAACCCGAGGTTGTAACGCTAGGCAATATAAGACATATTGCAATAAGTATTGATACTAGAAGATTGTATCATTATGTTTGTATGGCAGAGAGACAACCCCTTCACCTGCTTGCTGCCTCTAAGAGGCATTCATATAATTACAGAGCAGTTTAATGAGATAAAACGTTTGTACGGTCAGCAAAAAAGACAGAAGAGGTTTTGCTAACTACCGTAATTTCCCAGCGACGTCTATAAATTGTGTTCATACTTCATAGGAATATTTTAGTTTCAGCTAGTAATTTTGTTTCAAAACTCCCATACTAACTTATTGTATTTTGTTGTGGTTTATTTTTTATCTAAATATGTATCAGTGTTCATAGACTTTTGAAACTGACAGTACCTTCTCTAAAAACATGAATCAGGCTCTGAAGTCACGGTCGCTTTTGCCTGATTCCTCCAATACTTATAATGTAGTGATAAGGGCAAAACCTTTTTCCTAAAATTAGGTTATCAAACAGAAATAAAACTTATGACTAATAGATCCAGATACAAGTCTGATTATTAATAAATATTTTCAGCATTAATATAGATTTATACTAATACTTATAAATCTAAAATTTACAACTTTACCTCGTTCGATTTTTATCATTTACGCAGCAGAAATTGACGTATGTTTATCGGGAATTCGATGATTAATCGAATATATTTCAAATTATAATTTCCTAGTGAATAATCTTCTTATTACACGTTCTAACTAATTCGTACATGGTGTAAAATTTCAGGAGACTCAATGATGTGAAATAATCAAATTAGGATACTTAATCTAATTTGTCGGAGTTCAATAACTTCAAAACATGTTTATAATCTCAGGAACGTATAATTTCTTCTCATTCTGCTGTTACTACGCTTAAATGTAAATGGATAATCCAGGATTAATTTAATAAATAATCAATTATTTGAATATCCTTGTTATTGAATAATAACTATTTATTTACCTCATACACAAGTCAGAGGTCACACATTCCATCAAGTGGGTCCTATATTCAAAATACACAAACTATGTAACTTTTTTTTATATATTTGCGAACAGATTACTTCATTATCTTGTGAGATATCATTAACATAAATTGCCAACTTACATAACACATTGATCGTACGATACGATGATGTCGTGACGTTAAAACTGTGATAATGGTTTTTTTTTCGCTAGGTATTTTACCCCTCTGATAATATTTCATTTATCAGTAGGTATGAAGTAAGATCATAATGAAAATAATACATGTTTTTCCGTAAATTACGACGACTAGTATCACCAGCACGCGCATACAAGAAGTCGAAGGCCATCGGCGCGATAGTGCTGGTGCGTTGAAGTTGTTTTCGCAAATTTGCAAATGCGAATATATTGTTTAGACTACTAGACATACGGCTGAAAGTGCGATGCATGTTGTTTTTTTAAAGCCGCGTGTTATTCTGACCTTGTGAATTAAATAATACGCAACAGGCATAGTGTGGCGCCGTCGTTCCTCTCGCTAGTCGTAAATATACGTCATGACACACCCATTCCTAGACTAATAAGGTGGCTGTATTTTGTTACGTAGTTAAAATATACTACTAGTAATGTTGTCAGTGTTTATATCAATCTGCAGTAAATATACGTATCTATTAGATCCGTATAAAAACATTCCGTCCTTAATCATGAATTAGTGTTGTTTAGACACACCTCCAGTCAAGTGACCTTTGCGTATCCAATCTATTTATATTATAGCTAATAAATATTTTATTTTAAATAAATTGCGCATGATTGTCAAAACATTTTAATCATTATTATCTAGCTAATTACAGACCATTTGGTTTAAAACTAAAGAAATCGGGTTACTTTCTGCTCATAATATTGTTTTATTATAAAGGATCAGGGACTTCATTGAAACACAAAGTTCGTCGTTAATTAGAGCTGTTACATATCATTTTACAGCGTCTATTTTACACTTTTATGAATTATCAGAGTAGCAATATATTGTAATCGACTTCTTGACAATAAATAAAAGCCCTGTTTCTTTGGAAAGTGTAGTCTGATTATTCAAAAAACTAAGGCTGACAGGGAATTAGGAGAGAGGGAGAGTACACAATTTCAAATCCAATTGAAAGATCCTTGTGAGTTTTAAACCACCTTCTCATGTTCTATCTACATGTATGAGAACCGTATTCATTAAAATTTACATGTGAGAATATCTGACCTACAGCTCATTATTGAATTAAATACTAATCAGTGTCTGGCAATTAACTATAGGATATGGGTCACGAATCACGTGTAAAAAGGTCGGCAACCTATAATCCACCTCTTGTGAAAGCTTGAGATAGCTCGAGACCCACATACATAATGCATAAGTATTACATACTATTAAACTGTATTTCAGAAAAAAATTGAGTAGTCTCTAAAACTACGGTTAATTGAAATAATCGTTATTTGACTGGCTAATGGCTGGGCTAAATAAGTAATTATAAAAAAATAAAACTTCCTGAATATAAAAATTCGCCAAACGTTGCCAAAAACTGGTTTGGATTCAAGGAGGTTTTTTAGGTTTTACAATGCCACGGCATGGCCTTTATTTAAATTGATAAATAAGCAGCACGAAACATTCGACAATAACAAAACTCGGCGGCCGGTGGGATCGAGTTGGCGAACGATATGCGTTTCGCATCGGATAAACAAGCGTTGTTTTTGTTTACGACTAGTGTCATGTGTGACTAACACCTATATATCGAAACAGTAATACTTGAAATGTAAATCGAACTGCTATGACAGGTAATACGACGTACTGTTGTTTACATTCCTAAACCAAGAACTTTCAGTGGTGTCGTAAACAAGCACTCCACTAAATATGTTTTGTAACATTTTACTGATAACCAATCTTCTGATACCGAATTCTGTAACACAGAGACCTACTGCTTCGCATATTTTACCAACTTTTTTTAGATATCAAGGCCATGAATATAATGTTGTTCGTTTACCGACTATCTTGCGGATCTAGTGAGTCTAGTGACATTAGTCAGATAAGAATTTTCTTTAAATATTGTTTTTCATTTTATATCATAAAATATGTTCTTTGCGACAAGCCATAAAACAGTATAAAATACTTAATGAATCGTTATTTTTGGATACTCTATTAGTATATTTTAATACGTACATACGTAAGTTCAAACTGTTATTCTCTAAATTCAATAGACAGTTTCACTCTTATTCATTAAGTTATATACTTAATTTCATATCCACAAAAAAAATACATAATGACGTAACGTTTTCATTAAATTGCTGGAAGCATCTCTCTTTTTCCGAGTAACACTCATTAAGCCCTACGGCGCTACCATATCGGTCGTATTCGAGTCCGCAACATCTACAGTAATTAATTTCCTTTCGCATTGCGTGTAAACTTGGTACTTGGTAGGTCGGTAAAGATACTTTCATAACGTCGTGGCGCGACATGGCGTGATGTCGCGCGATCGACCCAGTGGTTAGTGGTCGAACGTACGAAGCACATGGTGTGGTAGAGTTGTGTGAGTGTGACTGATAATTCTGCCGAAGCACAAACGCTCGGCGAGCTACGTCATCGACGTCAGCCCGGCATTCGGCGCTTGGACGCTCTCGTATCGGCCCACCGACATTAGCCACTCACACACAGTTTACTGGTAGAGTCGGCGCAAGCAACACGTGTCGAAATCTTACCTGTGTTCGGAGTTGTGTACGAAAATTACAGCTGACTGTATTTATTGTTTGTTACGTAGAAAACATTTTGTGCCTTAGAAAGTTGACAGTGAAATATTAAAATCTACGATCCTGCATAGCTAAGGTATTTTTTTGCTTATTTATACTTAATTTGGTTTTGTTTTGAAATCCTTGTATAATGGTTTTATTATTGTGCTTGTTAGATATATGCAATTTCAGTACTGAATGGTTATATTTTTCATTTTGCTCAATTTAATTAGACACTGCTTTAGCAATTAGTATAAATAATGAAGAAGTGTTTAATTAGTGTTATTTTTAAAATCACCGTCAGTTCATTATTTTTGGCTGCCAGAGTCACAGTCATTTTCAGGCTGTTTACTTTGTCTACATGTTATTGCCATTCTGGATATGTGTTACTCTCCTATTTCAATACACGACGCTGTTTGTTTTCATGGGCTGATAAATTTTGTAAATATTTATCATAGTCCCAAAATAGCAAAGTTGTGTCATTTGGATTGCGATTTTCGAAATAGGACTGCTTAATGCTATTCTAAATTAGGTATTGTGTTTTGTCGCCCTATTAATCATGATGATCATGTTTCATTAAATACATTATGCAGATTCGAGGTCAAAGTATCGTACAAATTAATGGCTTTATGTAGACGACAATAAAATTGCTACTGAGAAATACAATCGAGCAATGGAAACAAAGATGACAGCGTTTAAATCGTCATTGTATTTGCTCTATAAAGTTACCAGTATGAGTCATATTAACTAGAATGGAACGTTGCCCTTTACCAAGTTATGACCAGTGTTGTTCTCTTCCAATGGCTGGTAAGTGTTCATTCATAACGAATCAATCTTCACCTTGATGATGTTGGCTTTGAAACTCGTTTCCTTACACTTGAGCACCGCTGCTAACCTACTTCAAAGCAGTATTTAGCAGGATCGGTTACAAAAAATCTAGCGCATTATTAGCTACTCCACAAACTGAACGTGTTTTCCTACATTAAAATAATAGTATCTCTCTGAATTTCTATTGCGTGCCGTACTTGTTAAAAAAACAGTAAACAAACATGTACGTATCACGTATGTACTTTTAGAATTATGTAATTTTTAAATCTAATTTGCGTGATCGTGTCGATCGGGCCATATATAAATAATACGTATTAAGTTACTTGCGTCTATCGATAATTAAATTATCGCAGTTATCACTAGTATTTTAATACCCTTTCTTGTTAGTTGTCGATATTTCAACGGTTTTCTTTTTTTTCTTTGTCTCATTCCAATACGTATTTATGCCTTTTTTTGCAAACAATGGTTAAAAATAAACGAAGGGAAATTTATCCGCGTGCCTGTATGGTTAATTAGCTTGACTTTTGAATTGCATATCAGATTATTTAATTTTCTTTGTGGTTATTATTTCACATTGTTCCCCGAGGCAGTAATAATAACTCTTTTAATTATATTTTCACTGTAGATATTACTTTTACATAAACTGATATATCTTTTCATGATTCTAGTTCAAAAGTTTGCTCAATCAAACATGACCTTTTCCCTCTCCAAAATATTATGTAATACAGGCAATACAAGCTACTCATTTTCAAGCAGATTGTACAGATATAACGCTTAATGTTATGGTGGCTTATCATAATCTGCCACACATCGGTCAAAAAACATAGCTCAGATACGATATCATTAAGTCATTAAACCGATTGCAAAACTTCAAATTCTTGGTCGGGTAAACGATTGTTTCGTAGGACAAGAACTAAATAGTCTGAAAGAAAGAGAATCTATAGCTATAAGTGTGAATAATGTAATTATAACTGTAGTTGTTCTTATGTATCGATGATCCTGTAGAACAAACAGTGTCTGTACACGTGAAGACTTGTGGTACGCTCGACTGGCTAACAGATAAGGTTTCATAAACAGTTGTTTGTTTCTCACTTCGCGTTCTCAGTTCGCGACGCGTTCACGTGAGACATTACTTATGAGACTAACCTATAGGTCAGTTTTAATAACCCATGCCCGATACTGACGCGAGTCCTATCTTGTCAACGTAATTGGGATCACAACATTCATCAAAACAGATTAATGAAAAACAAATACATACGTGAAATGTATCAATAAAACGCGACACAAATTATGACTATGTCAGACAATAGAATTCTACTTTCCTATATTGATACCACATTTTGCATGCATATTTATTACACATCTAATTAATAATGATATATCGTTTGAACTAAACAACTCCCACGTATTGAGGAAGTGATGACAGTTGGATGTAACCCAATAAAGGAAAGATAATAGTGCTCATATCATGAACAAAAACATTGCTGAAAAAGGTAATAACAGCTTGTTATCTAGGTTAGTCTTTAACCTGAAAATATGAAACTATAATTGATAATTATAATAATTTCGAAGTAGGTTAAATGCTTACGAAGAGGCAAACAATTCCAACCTTGCCTTAGCCGTAGACATGTTACTTTTTGTTCATACAGTATGATAATGCGCTCGCTCCGCAAAAAATATACTCTGTGATTGTTTTTTACTATACATAGGATCGAAAGCAATGAACTTTCAAGCATTGATGGATAAAAGTGTATAAAAATGTGATTGACATGTATGTTGTCCATCCAATACTTTGTTTGATATATTTTTTAAACAGGCAAATGCGATCTGTTTTCGAGTTCCGCTTTGTGTTTGAGGTGCGTGACCCTAACGACAATGAACGCCATTTATCTCTGTAGACATTGAACTTGAA